>NW_015386370.1:1937161-1955971 GCF_001527695.2 Protobothrops mucrosquamatus | reverse complement strand
AGAGAGAGAGGGGAGAGGAAAGGGAAAGGAAAGAGAGAGAGAGAGAAAGAGGAAAGAGAGGGAGAGGAAAGAGGCATAAAATAATTCATTTACATTTAATTGTAATGGTTCAAAGAATGTTCGGAAAAATGTTCGGCCCTCCAGCACGTTCACTTCATCCAATCTGGCCCTCTTTGAAAAAAGTTTGGACACCCCTGCCCTACAGCAACATGCTTATCCTGTGCCTGTAGTGAGCCACATTTTGGCTTCTCTCAAAGAGGGCAAGATTTTGCTAAGCTTGACCTGGCTCAAGCGTATCAACAGCTGCCTGTTGATGATGCAGCAGCAGAGGCTCAAACCATTGTTACCCATAGAGGAGCTTTCAAGGTGAAAAGGTTGCAGTTTGGGGTAAATGTCGCCCCTGGCATTTTTCAGAGTGTAATGGAAAACACCCTGAGGGGTATTCCTGGTGTGTGTCCTTATTTTGATGACGTTCTCATCGCAGGGGACTCTGCCCAAATGCTGGCAGAGAGGTTAAGGGCTGTTTTGCTTCGTTTCCGAAGAGCAGGCCTTAAATTAAAACAGGACAAATGTAAGATTGGTGTGCATTCCACTGATTTCCTGGGATTCAGGATAGATGCTCAGGGTATACACCCGTCTGATGCTAAGCTCAAAGCTATTCAGCTGGCTCCAAGCCCCAAGTCTAAGGGGGAATTACAAGCCTTTTTGGGTTTGCTAAACTTCTATCATGCTTTTCTACCTCATAAAGCTGCTATTGCTGAACCTTTACACAGACTTCTAGATAAAAATGCCTGTTGGCGTTGGACCAAAGTCCATGAAGCCAGTTTCAATGAGGTTAAGGCCTTGCTTACTTCCAATGCGGTGTTAGCTCATTTTAATGAGCAGTTGCCAATGTGTCTGGCTTGTGATGCTTCCCCCTATGGTGTGGGTGCTGTGATTAGCCATCTGACAGCTGATGGGACTCAGGTCCCTGTGGCATATTATTCTAGGACAGTGATGGCGAACCTTTTAGAGACCGAGTGCCCAAACTGCAACCCAAAACCCACTTATGCATCGTCGAGTGCTGGGTGGGTGTGGCCCACTGGGTGGGCGTGGCTGCGGTGGTAATGGCAGACTGGGCGGGACTAAAAAGTTCAATCAATCAATTCCAACATTGCAAGATCTTTTTTTTCCCCCGAGAAGTTGAAATTGACTGATTGATTGAACCTTTTTTTTTTGCACATGGCGGCAGAAGCCTAAAGGGAAAAGGTTTTATAAAACCCAGCTGAAGGCCTAGAACTGGGGCGATGGCGCGGGTGCCCACATAGAAGGCTCTGAGTGCCGCCTCTGGCACCCATGCCATAGGTTCGCCACCACTGTTCTAGGACATTGTCTGCTGCTATGCTCAAATTGATAGGGAGGCTTTGGCTATTGTGGCTGGAATTAAAAAATTCCATGATTTCATCTATGGCCATCATTTTACGGTCTTTACTGACCACAAGCCGTTGCTGGGGTTATTCACTACTTCCAAACAAACCCCACACATACTGTCCCCTCGCATGTTGCAATGGTCCATTTTTTTGTCTGCTTATGACTATTCACTAGTTCACAAACCTGGCAGAGAAATGGGTCATGCTGATGGGTTAAGTAGGCTGCCATTGCCTACTGTGGAACCTGATCCTGCCCCTGCTGTGCACATATTGTCCATTCAGGAATTGCCAGAGTGTCCCCTTAATGCTAGGGATATGGCTGCTGAAACTGCCACTGATCACATGCTCCAACGCGTGCTGACATGGGTGCTGTCAGGATGGCCTGACAGATGCCCCGAGGAGGACTTTCAACGTTTTTGGGTCAAGAGGCACGAGTTGTCCATTTTCAATGGCTGCCTCCTCTGGGGCTCTAGAGTTGTGATTCCGGCCTCATTGAGGGCGAGAATCTTGGTTTCATTACATGAGGGCCACCCTGGGATTGTCAGGATGAAAGCGCTTGCGCGCAGCCATTTGTGGTGGCCTGGCATTGATAGGGCCATTGAGGCCCAGGTACATGGGTGTAATGCATGTCAGCAGTCCAGGCCAGAAATGCCCCAGGCCCCTGTGCATAGATGGGAGGAAACACACATATAGATTACGCTGGACCCTTTCAGGGGCAATTCTTCCTGGTTGTTGTAGATAGCCATTCCAAATGGCTGGAGGTTGTGCCTGTGTCATCCACCACCGCTGCCAAGACCATTCAGGTGTTGAGAAACATTTTTGCTGCACATGGTCTGCCAGATGTTTTGGTGTCGGATAATGGTCCTCAATTTACTTCTACTGAGTTTCAGGGTTTTCTATAAGCCAACATGATTCGCCACGCTACTTCGGCTCCATTCCACCCTTCCACCAATGGTCTGGCTGAACGAATGGTCCGCGTCACCAAGGACGCTCTCAAGAAACTGACTTATGGCAACTGGCATCACAGGTTGGCTGACTTCCTTCTAGCCCATCGTACTACTCCGTGCACTGCCACGGGTAAGTGCCCGGCTGAACTCCGTTGGGGTCGCCGGCTTGTGACTAAATTGGACAGGCTGCATCCGGAGTGAGTAGCTTCACAGGTGTCTCAGCCACACCCACCACGGGTCCTGCATGTGATCCTGTCTGGGCCAGGAATTACGGGCCTGGACACCTCTGGGTCCCGGCTGTGGTCTGCAAGGTCTCGGGCCTCTGTCCTACGAGGTGTCATTGGAAAACGGCCGCGTTCTTCGCCGCCACATTGATCAACTTCGTGTGAGGCGGGACTCGCCTAGGTTTCCTCCTCAGTCTTCTCTAGGGGGGGAGGAGGAATGGGAAATGCATTCTGGGAATCAGAATCAGCAGCCAACACTGGTTGTTGAGGACAACATGGGTACGCAACACCCACATTCCGTAAGTGTTCCAAATAGGAATTCATGGGGCAGGGGGCAAACAGACACCCCCACACTCACTCCAGCCTGGGAGTCACACCGGAGGTATACTAACTACCCACAACTCACCAACAATACTCCAGACAAGGAGAATGACTGGGAGCATACTCAGAACTCACAACATACAAGAGAGCAGGCACAACAAGGTGGGGACATGCCCTTTACAGCAATGGCTCACAGAAGGATGTCCCCACGCATTAGGGCTAACAGGGAGGTATCCTTGGACCCTATCACTACAGAAAGGAGCCAGGAAAATTACACACCTTCAGGGAACATTGAGATGAGTTCAGAGGGCTCAGAATACTCCCCAAGAGGTAGGTCAACCAGGTATAGTGAACAGCAGAGTCCTGACTTCCTGAGCCTTGGAGGCGGGCAGGGAAGTCAGGCAGCAGTCACTAGACAACCACAGGGTAATTCACCTAGTGTGGAAAGCAACGGCGGGGAACATTCAAGCTCTCCAGGTCCGAGAAGGTCGCTACGGGTAAAAGGCCCTCCCAAATACCTTGCAGATTACGTAAGGTGAGCAAGAGTTTAGGAACCTGAACAAGAGGTCCAGACTGGTTAACTCTTAGGAAACTGGGTTGGGCGCATTGGTTCTCAGAAAAGACAGAACGGCCCCATACCTCTCACACTCTGTGCATTTATTGCAACAGTAAGTAAACAAAGGATCTACCCAAAGGTGGCATCCATGTTGGGTGCAGCATTATTTTATCTAGGGGGGAGGGGTGTTGTGTCCTGAGCCTGCAGAAGCAGGCTCGGGATGATGCAAGAGTCCCGGGCATTTGCAAAAGCTGCCCGGGACCAGACTGAGTGGCGCCGGCCTTGCGCGCATGCGCAAGGCGGGAAAAGACCGCCTGCTATTGGTTGGAATTGTTAGGGGATCAGAGAGTATAAATAGAGGCCTGCGTGCCTCTGCTCTGGCTCGTTGTTGACTGTAGAGAGAGAATAAAGACTGTTAGCAAAATGCATTGCTTCCTTCGCCATTATTCTCCGGACTTAACAGTTAGGATGGGAAGTTCACTCTACCAGGACCTAGGTTATATGAGATGTTGAGATTAATCAGGTCTCCAGATATTTTTAAGCACTTAATTTTGATTGGAGGTAAAATTTACAGTTTATATTCACAATCTAAAATTCAACTGCTGAAGTTGTTAGCACTCTAATAGAAAGAAAATACAATGATATTTTAAATTAAGAAGTGTTCCAGATGACGATCCTGTCCTGAGAATGAAACCATATGAGTCCCTACCCATTGATCATATGAGGCCTAATCAGAGGCTTGAAAATAAGAGCAATTTGATATTCCTGTATTAGTAGTGTTGTATCCATGAATGCTATTGCAGCTGCTAAAATGAATAGCCTATCTAGACATAATTTTCTTTTCCAAATAATCCCCATACATACTGAAAATAATGTATTAATTGATTGGCATAAACAAGTAATCCAAGTATAGTCCTACAAAAGACCAATGATTAAATTCAAGATTTTAAAGGATTCGAAAGGTGCTTCTAAACTAAATTGCTTAACATAGATTATATTGGATTGTATCTTCTTATGACCAAACTATCTCTACTGAAGATGCAAGTCTTTCAGGTGATCTGTATAAATATCTCTGGATTTATACAAATAGAAACAAACTATTTATAAGACATCATGCAATAATAGATAAATAACTGGGATAAATATAAGCCTAGATTTCCCCCTTTCCCTTTATTATTAAATTATCCTGGTTATGAAAAAGGAAACACAAATATTTCATTTAAATTGCAGGGTCTGATTAATAATAACACAAAGATAAAATATTTTGAGGCTTATTTCACAATGCACCTACTCACCTAATTAGATCTGTTCCAGGCGGCAGCAGCTTGAAGCAGTCTTCTGAGGGCTGGATCCAACCTCCGGAGCATGCAGAAGCCCCCCTGACCTCCGTTTCTGGCGCAAACAGCTTGAAAGTCCCCTCTGAGGCTTGGATCCAAGTTCCGGAAGCTCCTTTCTGGGCGCAAATGGCTTGGAGCAGTCCTCTGAGTGCTGGATCCAACCTCCGGAGGCATGCAGAAGCCTTCCCTGACTTCTGTTCCAGGCCGCTTGGAGGAGGCCTGCAAGGCTCCGGGGACAACGGGGTCACTTTCTCCGCCAGTGCGGCAAGCTCCAGTGGGCTGGACGTGGGTGTGAGGGACCTGGCCTTCTCCCTCAGTTGAAGGCTTCAGGCCTGCCATCAGGCAGAAAGGAGTTGGGGGGCAGGATCAGGAGACAGGCACTTTTTGCATAGAGAACGAAAGTTTCTGAAGTCTGTGATTTGGCGAAACTTCAAACACTCATGGACTCCAGAAACTTCCATTCTTGGCATGAAAAACATTTCCAAGCCAACTCTCCTCTCCCTCAAAGGGAAAGAAACTGCAGCAGAGAGGATTTTTGCAAGTGTCAGAAGTAAAGTCTTCATCCTGGTTCATCTAAGCCGGGGATAAATAAGCAACATGGCGACTGCTTTGGGAAGAAGGTTACAGTTTATTGAAGAGGCAGAAAGATGGTTCTTGCAAGAAAGAGCAGAGGGAAGAAGAGGAGCTGAGCACATGGGCTAGGGGTTTTTATACCCCCTCCAGCCTTTTGTTTGGAATAGTTTCCTGTTCCTGGCATGAACTTTGAGGCTATTTCTGAGTGTTTTTCTAGGCCTTGATATCTGTGGTTTAATCCTATTATCATATCCTGCTTCCCTGGGGGTGGGCTAATGACTCTTAAGAGTTTGGGTGGGGTATGCAGATTTTCTCTTTGTCTTCTTGAGTTCTCTGGCTCCAGCTTTCTGATGGTTTTACATCTGCATTTGTATAGGGCTGGCTACTGCCTGGGGCAAAGAGATGAGGCCAGGGTTGGTTTTGGTTTTAAAAATCCTTTTGAGGAAAAATATATTTTTCTGCCCTTTTAATATTTCCTTCTCTGGGCTAACTTCCCTCAATAAGGTAAATGAGTCCGGCTCGACAGGAAGAGAGGGGGAAGCACTTGTGAGGAGTGGGGGGGGAGAGAATAGGGTGAATGTTGCAGTGCCACTGAAGTCACTTGTAAGGGCGAACAACTGCCATGGTGCTGCAATATTTGTAGTTTTGGGACTTGCTCGTAAACACTAGGGGGCGCTCATCACATAACTTTGAACTAGCGTTAAGTGAATGCTCATAACTCAGGGATTACCTGTATTGAATACAATGGATTTTTTTTTATTTGTTCAACTTCTATGACTGCCCATTGACTGAGGTCACTGACTCTGGGCAGGTCACAGTTGAAAAGGAATGATGTCCTTTCTGTGCTAGGAATCCATATTGTGGTTGTAAAATTGGAAAGTTCTTTTTGTATTAAATAGGCTTCAATCCCAAAACAAACTTACTTACCAAGAAAGTTTTACTTGTGAGTATATATAATTGTATTGCATTATTAATCTTTTTAAATGTGTTGGTACTAAAATGTTTTTATGAACCATTGTTTGTCTTTGGACTATAGGGTGAGTTGTATTTCAACAGAAGCAGAGAATACATTTAAAGAAATGTAACATATTATATTGTAGGATAACAATTTGACAGGAAATTTGGCTGGGAAGAGTAGGTCTGCTGAGAAACTATTAATCTAATTGTGACAAAATTTTACTCACCCAAAATGACCACATATAATCAAGCATTCATACCCGGATGTGGACTCTACCATGTAATAGACAAGGTGTTTCTAGCATGAAACTTTTTGACTACATGTTATGAAAGCCACTACTGGCTATGGAGGCCTTGGAAGCAGCAGCTCTTTTATTTTATTTATTTATTAGATTTTTGTTCTGCCTTTATTATTTTTAAAGTAACTCAAGGTGGTGAACATACATAATACTCTTTCCCCCCCTCCTATTTCCCCACAAGAATAATCCTGTGAGGTGGGTTGGGCTGAGAGAAAGTGACTGGCCCAAAGTCACCCAGCTGTGTTTTCATGCCTAAGATGTGGTTTCCTGGTTTCTAGGCCAGTAATTCAATCACCACAGCAAACTGGTTCTATGTATAGATTTATACTTGTATGGAAATATTTGTTAATTGTTTAATTGCTTATAGAAAAATAAAACCTTTTAAAATGCACTCCTGAAAAAGTGCCTCTTAAAAATATTGACTAATAAGTTACTTTCTAACATACAGAAAAAGTACCGCTGGCATGCATCTTCTTAAAAGAGGCTCTTTTTCTGCTAAAGAAAATGTGTATTCCATACTGGGGTGAACTGCTAGAAAAAAAATCATTTAAAAGCAAGGAAAACATATTTTCCTATCAGAACTACTATTGTTTTTTACACTTATGTGAGATTAATCACTGTCTTGTGTTAAGAATTTATCTAAGCACTTAAATGATTAACTTCAAATAAACTAAGATTTTTTTTCTGTTTCTTTCTAGAAAATCCACATTCCATAGTATGTATTTGTTTGTTTAGATTGTGCAGTGTAATCATAGATTACTTTTCAGAAGTCAGTGTCACTGCTTTCGGTTCATATTACTCTCAGAATAATTTGAATAGGCTTGTGGTCTCAATCTCATATAGTACCCACAATCACAGCACCCATACTTGCAATAGACTGAGAATAAAAAGTATTCTGGAGTTGCAAAATGAACATACTTTGTTTCTTTAAACTGTAATGTCTCATCTTCAATTTCCATAAGTTGTGCTACTTAAGTTGAGAGACAAAAGGTTGCCAATAGTAATAATATTCTACTGAATATGTTTCAGTGGCCTAAAAAAGAAAATGATGAAAAGCAGAGATGATTCATCTTTAATTCTCCTTAAGCAAGGAAAAGGATACCCTAAAACTTTATTTCAGAGAAAGACAGGCTGAGTTGGGCTTAAATCTGAAAGGGAGGCAGAGTTCTCTTTCTTTTCTGCAGCAGATTGTGTAATGCTATGGATTTTCCTAGAAATGTGACAATTGCATTAAGTATTTATTGCTTAACCTTCATCTTATGGTCAGACTGTGTAAAATAAACTTGAGGTGGAAAAATGCTGGAGGTTGAATCTGGGAATATTCTGCCTTTAAACTATGTACCTTACCATTAAACTTGTTGTAAATGTATTTCATTATTCTGGCTTTTAGACAAAGCAGCCACTGAAATATGGTCTCTGCATTATGCTCCATTTTATGTTCAAAATTTCTCAACATGTGAGGGATGAAATAACCTTTTTATAATTTACAACTTCCTTGCTAAGTTAGAATCCAATCATATACATTCAAGCAAAAGAACTGCTATGAATTATAAGTTTGAGCTTTTGAACATGGACAGCACCAACACTCATCATGAAATCTGTAGTGACTGCAGTCATTAGAAAGTCTATTTAGTGTTTATATTATCTAGCTCTGACTCAGCTTTCCTCAGAACAGGATTACAATCCCATTCTTAATACATTAATATGATCGCCTTTGTCATGAACAAAACAAGAAATCACATTTTTAATAGTAGAAAGGAGTCCCTGCATCTTGTTAACATCTGGAGTTCAATCACAATTCTGGCTTAAAAGCTGCAGAATGCCTCAGCAGGACATAAATCTCACCACTTGCTGAAGTTGCCATACATGGGATCCAGATGGGAAGAGGAGAATTAACATTCACTTGTAACACATATGGGTGTCAGCAGTATAGAGTGAACCCTAATATAAAACTTGCTGAACAAATGCTGCAAAACCACCCCACCAAACTGCCCCCTTTCCATGCATTGGCAAAATGCTTAAAGTGTTTTTGGATTCTCTTCAGAAATCTTGTTCCATGGTGCTGCTTATGCACCACTAGCCTGTCCTTGACTGAGTTTTAAGAGCAGAAGCTCCTAAGTGAAATTTCAATCTTTTTGTACAGCTTCTTGAGCGACAAGGAAGAATATAATTTATCTGCTTATTGGTCTTCCACATCTCTTATAAAATGCTTACCCTATTTAGATAATTGCCTAGTGGGACTGCAATAACTCTTTGCTCAGTGTTTTGTATGTGTTGTTATGTCTATAATCCTTCAATCTTCTGCTCTTAAATATCATTCACCATAGTTCATTCCATGCTTCCCAAGGGCTCCTAATGTCCAGCTTTTTTTGTGATCCCGCTGTTCTCCATTATGTAACTTTTAATAGTCATATCTAAGAATTTAAGGACAGAAGTTTGTAATACAGAACATGACATTCTTTCTTCATAAATACTATATAAAATGTGGTGGCATAAGTGAAACGGGTATCAATTGGATATACTCATATCAGAACTCCAAGTTTGTCATCCACTTCTGTGTTACTGAGACTTGAATTTTAGCCTTACCTTGAAGAGTTCAACTTAATTTTTAAAAATCTTTTTTTTAAAGAAAGCAGTTTTGAAAAGTATATATACTGTGAAAAATGAAAAACATATAAGAATAATAAAATAGCAAAATACAATGATTATAATATAAGTACAGATGAGGTCTGAAATATTGTGGAGATTATGGATTTTCCCAGTCATCTAGAGAGTTATCACATTCTTTATGCAGTGGTGGGATTTAAATATGTGAACAACTGGTTCTCTGTGTGGATGCCACTTTCGGAAGTCCATTCTGGGCCCGGGCAACAAAAAATTAGCTACTGATTCTGCCAAAGTGGTGTGAACTGGCTGAATCCCACCACTGTCTGTATGTCATATCACTTTTTAGAGGCAAGTCTAAAAATTAGGGTTAGGTTCATTCAGCTTTTAAACCAAAAATACCTGGTTAGCAGTATCTACCAGTACAACTCACTAACTGGAATTATGGACTGTGATAAATTAGCTCAAAACTGGGAATATAAATTCTTATACAGTTGAAATAGGAAATCTAAAGGTAAACATCCCCTCCCCCCACCATTTGTTATGGTACAAATTCTTGTAATAAATTGCAATTCAAGAACAGTTTCCATAGAATTGAATTCTATGTAACATTTACTTTTTAAATGTGAAATTATTTTAGAAATCAAAGCATAGTCCTGTAATTTGATTCTTCATTCTTCCAAGGAATGAAATGAATGTCCTTTACAACAAGAAGCAGAAAATATCTTTGCTGCAGTTGACATATACAAACTAGCTCAATATACTTGGTAGAAATAAATGGTTTAATAACATTTTTAAAAAATATATTTGTTTGCAAATGTTTTAACAACTCACTTCATTCCAATATGAACCATTTTCCAAAAATTGACAAGTTTTACTACATTGTCACCAAATGTGAAAAAATGATTCCATTTGCTCACTGCACTTCCAATACTTTTTAGAAAAAGAATTATATATTTTAGCAACCAAGACCGCAATAATGTACCAATGATATAATATTCAGAGTAAATTCTTTCATTGAAAATCTCATTGTTGTATCACTGTTACTATATAAAATTCTGCATCCATTTACTGTAATCATGCAATTTTCAGCCAGTTCCAACTAAGTCATATTTCCCTAACAGTTTATAAATTAAACCCAATAAAATGGCATGTTGTAAGATTTTCTAATGCTGTCAAATCTATAAATTTTTCTACAATTCTTTTTGTGCTGTACTACTTATTTGAAATGAATAAAACCAGTCAGGTAGACTAGACCATTGTGCAGTTAGAATCTCAGAAGACTTTATCTTCAGCTTGTGATTAATTTAGACCTGCAATCTGAATGAATAATTGCCTTTCTCCTGAGTTTGGGGTATACTCCTCCTCATAAAAATAGATATCAAATAATGAAATGAATTGGAAAATTATGACATTATTTTTCTATATTTATCCCAAATATTCAGTATATTATTCATTATTACATGGTTTCTTATAAACTGTTTACTCCTATCTGTGTAAATTCAAAAATATTTGCAAACCATAAGGAAGTCCTGTCCTTTCCATATAAGTTACAGAACCATAAGGAAATATAATCCATTCTGAGATCCATATTAAACTGTACTACTAGGATGGTAATACAGTTTAAAATTTGGAGCTGCCAATCCTTCTTGCTTGTTGATTCTTGCAAAATTTTGAATTTAATCCTTTTTTATACTGGAATTATTTGAAAAAGAAAGTTGAATCTTGATAGAATGTTCAAGAGTCCAGCTTTATCACAAGACCTGATATGAAAGTTGGTACTATTAGAACTATGCTCAACTCCACACTCATAACTAGTTGAAACAGATGCCAACAATACCAATCTGGAATGAATTTATCTTAATCCAGCAGCCCATATTTCTAGACAAAATGTAGTTCAACGTCAAGTTGAGCGGCAAAATTTACACTGGAAATTTTTTAAAATATCTCAAATCAAGATATTAGATGAGAATTTGCCAGCCGCTCTTTCCATATGTAAGTAGGATATTTTTGGTGCCCAAAAGGTGCATGAACAAGAAAACATGAGTTTGCTTCTCACATGTGATTTCTCCTCACACAAAACATCTGTCATACTTCCAGATGCTCGCCCTGTTGCTTGATTTTCTTATAGAACCAGATCTATGTGGGAGAAACTCTGAAGAATAGAAAGCTCTTCCCCACCCCAACAATTGACTTATTTCTATTCTATTCTTTTCTATCCAACAGAATATGAGAAAGGAATTATGTCAAAGGAACCCTGTCTCTCTGCCTGATAACTCTTCAAACATTAAACAGAAAGGGACCAAATTGGGTATATGGAGGACTAGCTGACAAAATAGAGATCAAGTTTGGAAAAAAAAATGTAAATTTTAAAAATTAAAAAAAAAAATCCCAGATGCATCAATTTGAGAAGTGGATAGGCCCTAGCACGGGTTTGTCAAAAACAGATCATGCCAAACCAATCTTATTTCATTCTTCGATACAGGGACTAAATTAGTAGACCAGTGAAACACTATGGGCATAGTATACTTAGATTTCAGTAAGTCATTTGACAAAGTAGACCACAACCCACTGCTTAGTAAGCTAGAAAAACATGGGACAGACAACATCACCACCAGATGGATCTGTAGCTGGCCAACAAACTGTACTCAGCAAGTAGTCCCCAATGGTACTACATTCACATGGAGAGAAGTAAGCAGTTGGGTACCACAAGGCTCCGTCTTAGGCCCACTACTCTTTAATATCTTCATAAATGGCCTAGATGAGGGAATAGAAGGGGAACTCATCAAATTTGCAGATGACACTAAACTGGCAGGAATAGCCAGGTCAGGATCCAAAAAGATCTTGACAAACTTGAAGAATGGACCCTATCCAACAAAATAAATTTTAATGTGGAGAAAAGCAAAGTTTTACATTTAGGCAGGAAAAATCAAA
The DNA here is from genome assembly GCF_001527695.2 of Protobothrops mucrosquamatus. Taxonomy (NCBI): domain Eukaryota; kingdom Metazoa; phylum Chordata; class Lepidosauria; order Squamata; family Viperidae; genus Protobothrops; species Protobothrops mucrosquamatus. Next base: position 1,943,810 of record NW_015386370.1, on the reverse strand, counting down.
GATATAAGTACAGATTAGGCGAGACCTGGCTCAAAAACAGTAACTGTGAGAGGGACCTTGGAGTCCTAGTGGACGATCACTTGACTATGAGGCAGCAGTATGCAGCAGCATTAAAAAAAAGCGAATACAATCCTGGGTTGTATAAAGAGAGGCATAGAATCAAGATTACGCAGAGTATTAGTACTGCTTTATAAAACCCTAGTAAGACCACACCTGGAATACTGCAACCAATTTTGGTCACCATATCACAAAAAAGATGTTGAGAGTTTGGAAAAAATTCAGAGAAGAGCAACTAAGATGATTAAAGGCCTGGAGACTAAAACATACGAAGAATGGCTGCAGGACTTGGGTTTGGTTAGTCTAAAGAAAAGAAGAAATAGGGGTGACATTATAGCAGTATTCCAGTATTTGAAGGGCTGCCACAAAGAAGAGGGAGTCAAATTATTCTCCAAAGTACCAGAGGGCAAGACAAGAAACAATGGTTGGAAACTGACCAAAGAGAGAAGCAACCTGGAATTAAGGAGAAACTTCCTAACAGTGAGGACAATTAACCAGTGGAACAGCTTGCCTTCAGAAATCATGGGTGCTCCATCACTGAAGATTTTTAAGAGGCTGAGATGGTATAGGTCAGTGATGGCGAACCTTTTAGAGACCGAGTGCCCAAAAACTGGCCCCATCCTCGCTCCACCCCCTGCCCCACCCCTGCTCCGCCCCCATCCCCTGCCCCACCTCCCCGCAGGGCCACTCACCGCCTCCAGGGCCTGCCACAGATCGCCCAGGCAGCCCAGCAGCGCTATGGCGGTCACGCCCGCTGCCCATGCCCTGCAGCATGAGCTGTGCACAATGGGATGTGAGGGCAGAGTCTTGTCTACGCTGCCTGGCTGCCATGTCCTTGACTGCGCTGCTTCGTGTGGGCCACACTCAGGGGCGACTATCCTTCGGGGGGGTGCTGGAGAGGAGGGTGTCACGGGGGAGGCGAGGCTGGGGCAACGGCACGTGTGCCCACAGAGAGGGCTCCGAGTGCCATCTCTGGCACCCGTGCCATAGGTTCGCCACCACTGGTACAGGTCTTCCTGCTTGAGCAGGGGACTGGACTAGAAGACCTCCAAGATCCCTTCCAGCTCTATTCTATTCAAACTCTGTTCTAAGTCCCCTCCCTCCCAGAAGAGAGTATATGCAATTGTATATGCACATACTCATATCACACAAGTACAACAGACAAGAAGAACAGCAGTAAAGCCAAGTATGTGCATGTATATATGTACACATATTTTTACAAAAAGAAAAATATAGATTTATCTTATGGTCCAGCTAGAAAATGGATGTATAGAGTTTCATCATTACTATGGTAATATAAGGAATGGATTTAGTCATTCCATCTCATATTTAGTATTTAAATGGGATAGAATATTGTTGCCCTGAGAACTGCATGCTGGCTTTTTTCCTAGCTGATTATTCTCCACCTTACAATTTGTTATTTTTCCAAACAAGAATGCCAGTGAAAAGGGAATTAAAAAAACCCCTCTCCTTAATTGGAAACAGCAAGCTTATAGTTGTCTATTTTTGGTATTTGTAAAATTAAAGTTAAATAGCTGTAATGTAGCAATTTCCAAATTCCCACAGCTATATCCATTAGAAAGGGAATATATCCCAGATTGTGAGGGAGGGCACATTTAATTATTAATATACATTTACAACAAAGCACTTTCAACTTTATAGGATATGCCTAGCAAAGACTGCTGTCTGTGTCTAATCAGCAAAATTCTCACAATAGCTTTTTCTTTTATTTTTCAAACTTCTGAGCTGACTTGGAGGATTTATTTATTTTCAAATGTTCCATGAGCTGGAATTTGGAAGGAGGCAGTTGCCAGGGAAATCAGGTGCTGGTAGAAAAATAAAATCTTAATCCAGCAATTTCATCATAGAATATCATAGAAATTATGAAATAGAAGGGAATCTTACAGATCTTCTTGTGCAATCATCTGCTTCGGTCAACCTGTCTAAAACTACAGATGTTCTTGAAGTGAGCTTGATTCCCGGTGACCATATCCATACAATTTACTTGGTAGTAGCTGTAATGTATTGGGTTAGTCATTAATAGTTGTTATGATCAGTTGTTGTGTATGTTTGAAAACTGTGATGGAGCAAACTGCTAGCCTGCAATTTAAGTGGGAAATTGTTCTTTAAAATGATTGGTCGCCGCCTAGTGGTGGCACTGTATAAATAGATGTCAAGTGGTTGTCGGAACTACTTCTGTGTTTTCAGCAATAAAGAATAGTTGTATTACATCGGTCTGGTCTATGCCTCAATGAACTCAATACACAACAGTGGCAACGAAGGTGGGATGCTGCTAAGGAGAGAGACAGCTGAAGCACTTAGCCAGAAATCACTAGGGTGTGAGATCAGGCACCAGAACCCTGTAGGGACCACGTCCCCACCCTGCCTGCCAGTAAAGTCACACTGGAGGCACAGTCTTCCTGAGGGATCCGTCCCCAGGATTTACCTAGCAGCTCCTAGCAGCAGAAGGCATTGACCAAGACCTCATGAGTATCAGCTATGGCCAAAGTGGGCAAGCTGAACAAATTTGATGTTTCTCACCCTGAACAATGGAGCTCCTATGTCTCCAGGGTGGAGAACTACCTGCGGGCCAACCAGGTGAGAGACGATGGGCTGAAGGCAGCAACTCTGCTCTGCGTGTACGGGCAGGCAACCTTCGACATCGCGGAGAACCTGATTGCCCCAGCCAGCTTAGAATCAGTCACATACACTGATCTGAAGAGGAGGATAAAGGAACATTTTGAACCCAGGCTGTCCGTTATTGCTTGGCGGCATGCATTTGAGCGAAGAGAGCAACAGGCAGGGGAGTCAGCAGCAGAATTCGTGGCTGCACTAAGACAAGCATCAAAACTCTGCGAGTTTCCTGACTTAGAGCAAGGCTTTTCAACCAGTGGTACGGGTACCACCTGGCAGGTGGTACGTGACCATCCTAGAAAAGTGGTAGCGGGGGAGGGGAATGAGCTGAACCGGTGGCAGCACCGCACAAGCCTGAGTGAGAGATGGCTAGAGCTGCAGGGCTGTCAGGGCTCAGTGGAAGCACCAGGATCAGTGCCAGGCTCCATCTGGAGCTCGGCACTGATCCTAGTGCTTCTGAGGCCAGAAGAAGCGCCAATCAGCTGGAATGTTGCAGCATCTCCAGGGTCTTGTGATTTACATTCAGATGCTTGGCAACTGATTCATATTTATGATGGTCACAGTGTCCCAGGGTCATGTGAAGTGACCAAAACCTGCTGCAACCACCCAGCAGATGGGGGAAATAAAAACCAAACACCCCCACCCCACCCCGCTGCCAATCCTCAACAGAAATGCTCACAACAATGAAAACCTCGGACAGGAGGAAGAGCGTGGCCGATGGGCAGGCAGGTGTCTTGCTCGGCTGTGGCTTGGGGGCACTTTTTTCAGTGCCATTGTAACTTCAAACAGTCACTAAATGAACTGTTGTAAGTCGAGGACTACCTGTACTTCATCACTTTTTCCCTTTTTGGGGGCGGGGTCATCAGGTTTTTGACAACGTGCTAGATGACTGGTGGTACTCGGATATTGCCATACTCTAAAAGTGGTACAATGGGTGAAAAAGTTGAAAAGTCCTGACTTAGAGGATCGACTCAGAGACAGACTCGTGTGTGGCTTGAGGAACCGAGATTTGCAGCAGAGGCTTTTCGCAAAAGAAACGCTGACATTCCAGGATGCTTTAAAGGAGGTCATGGCAGTCGAGGCCACCGGTGGAGCAATGAAGGCTTTACGACCTCAGAAGACTCCCCTCAGCCAGACAGCTGTGCACCACGAAACTACAGAAATACTGGAAGACCCAGATGAAGGTGATAAGATCGACCGGTTACAGAAGCAATCCATCAGATGGCAATATCCCATTGACAAGGCAGTTCTATTCCCTAGCTGTGCCAGTTGCAGCAAGCAGCACAAGAGGTCTGAGTACAAATTCTGCACTGCAGCATGTCATGCTTGTGGCAAGCAAGGGCACATCACCAGAGTCTGTAAAGGTCGCCAGAGATAGGTTCTGCCGGAAGACATCCCACGGAGAGGTAAATGGGCCCCGGGAAAGAACAGGGTCAGTTACTGCTCCGGAAGGAGAAACATATTAAGGACAGGAGCCCAACGCCCTCTCAAAGAGAAGCTGAGACTTAAAGTCAGGCTGCAAGGAGTCCCTTGTTCTATGGAACTAGACACTGGGTCAGCCCTGTCCATAATCTCTCACAAAATGTTTAGCTACATCTGCAGACAAGGCAGGAAACGAGTTCAACTCAAACCATCAAGCCTTGTTCTGACAGACTTTCAAAATTGCCACATAGTGGTGAAAGGCAAAGCCACAGTAAGAGTCAGCTTCAAAGAGTTTGAGGGTTCCCTCAACATCGTGGTCGTTGAAGGCCAGCGCACCAGTTTGATTGGGCTGGACTGGTTTGATGCCCTGGGAATCCGAATAACTGGCATTAACCATACACAAACAGCTGACCTAGTGGCTATGTGCCAGGAATTTGCTGATGTATTCAGCCCTAATTTAGATCAATACAAGGGAGCACCAATCTCCCTTAACCTAGATCCAACAGTAACTCCTATCAGGATCAAACCTCGCAGAGTGCTTTTCGCACTAAAGCCTAAAATAGATGCAGAGCTAGACAAGTTAGTACAGCAGGGAGTGCTTCAACCTGTAGATAGCAGCATGTGGGAATCCCCCATAGTAACCCCAATGAAGCCCAATGGGGACATTCGTATTTGCGCTGATTACAAATGCACAATTAACAAAGCTTTGCAGCAACATGCTTACCCAGTTCCAGTGGTAAGCCACATCGTGGCATCACTGCAGGGAGGTTGTGTATTTGCTAAACTGGACCTCGCACAGAAATATCAGCAACTGCCTATGGATGATGCCACTGCAGAGGCTCAGATAATAGTCACACATAGAGGGGCATTCAGGGTTCGTCGCCTGCAGTTTGGGGTAAGTGTTGCCCCAGGGTTGTTCCAGAGTGTAATGGAACGCACACTTAAGAATATTCCAGGTGTGTGCCCTTATTTTGATGACGTTCTAATTGCTGGGGAATCTGCAGCAGAATGTCTCAGAGCAGTTCTTCAATGGTTCTGCGAAGCGGGGTTGAAGTTAAAAAAAGACAAGTGCCAAATTGGTGTGAACTCTATTGAGTTCCTGGGATTCAGGATAGATGCTGCTGGAATCCACCCTTCTGACTCTAAGCTTAAAGCTATACAACAGGCTCCCAGACCTAAGTCAAAAGGGGAGCTGCAGGCATTTTTAGAACTATTTAATTTCTACTATTCTGATCATGAATCAAAATGACTTCTCTCACTAGCGTTGAGTTAGTTGAAGAGGTAAATTACTTTATTGCTGGCTGGTTGTACTGGGCCCCTTCTGGGGTGTGGAATTCCAAGCAACATGCAGACAAAGAAAATGTGATTTGAAATCCTTTGCACAAGGCATGCAACATATTTCTTTTCATTTTAAATCCGTGATTTGCATCAGGCAAGCTAAGGGGAATGCTCTGTGGTTCTTCCCCTTTTAAGCAGTTAAGAGTTAATTGCCTGCCTCTTGGCTTCAATTTGGAAGAACCTTTAAACAAAGTGAGGCTAGGTTGCATTCCAATCTCTCCCCTTGGCTTTTCAAGCAAACAGGCTTGGTCTCACACACATTCATTTGGAGCAATTCTCTCACGCTGTTTGAATTGCCGGCAAAGAATGGGGGGAGCTACCCAACGCTCCTTTGTTCTTTAGAACTGCAGACTTTACATGCAGGAGATTCTTACAATGAGATGCAATAGGCAGGAATGTTTTTTGGGGGGGCAGATTGCACCCAACGTTTCTCTGATTCATAAAGGCAGTCTTTGCATGCAACAATGGCTAGCAAACAAATTCCATTGCATTTTAGAACAAGTATATTTGCAGTCCTTGGGCTGCTAGCAGATCTTCAAAGCAGTCACTTTATAACTTTACTTATAGCAAAGCTAACAGGCAGATGGAGACTTCTTGCAGAGTTACAGGAAGATTAGCCTTACAGAAATTTACTGATCATGAATCAAAATGCCTCTATAATCCAATCTCAGACAGATAAACTCAAATAAAGTTGATTCCAAAACAGATATTTATTCAGTCAGAAAACAATACTTGCTATTTGTAGATTCCATCTGGATAATGCAATCTGTCCATCTTTATTAGGTAAATTCATTAGTTCCTCCACATTCACTCGTGTCTGATTACATTCAATGTCCAAGCGTGCTGCATAGTTGGTTTGCACAAAGACAAAGGCATTCCAATCTGGCCCCTGGCCAGGATATCCTGAGATGAACTTTAGTGGCTCCTCCTTTCCTCCTCCTACTGACTTATTAACATGGGATAGCTGACTAGCTAAAACTACATTACCTATAAGCCATCTGTCACACCGTCCGTTGACGACTGAGTAAAACCCAAAACGCAGGTACGGTGTGCATTCAGTGGAAGTTTATTCGGTCTGAAACAAAGTCAGCACTGGGAGTGGCTTGCTCCCAGTGCTGTAAATAGAGGTGCCACGCCCCATCATCCCGCCCCCAGCCACAAGCCAGCATCCGCCCCGCCCTAATGAAAGTGCCCTTAG
>NW_015386370.1:1933864-1936790 GCF_001527695.2 Protobothrops mucrosquamatus | reverse complement strand
CTACCATGGTTCCTCCTGGAAGAGAAATAGATACACATTTAGCGCCACATGTCAATGCCCCTGGCTTGTCCGGGTGTTTATGATGAAAGGCCCGGACTAACCGAGGGGCATGTACGTCCTGCTCCCCCACCCAGGACGCCTCGGTGAGGGGGTACCCTTTCCACCGGAGTAGGTATTGCACCCTTCCCCGGCGGACCCTGGAATCCAGGACCTCCTGCACCTCGTACTGCGACCCGGTGACTGGTCCCGGTGCTGGTTGTGGGGGTCCGGCTGCCAATTTTAGGAGACTCCCGTGAAACACGGGATGCACTTTGCCCAGGAAAGGGGGTAATCTCAGGCGGACAGTCACTGGGTTGAGTACCTGGACAATTTGGAACGGTCCGACGTATTTAGGACCCAGTTTCTTACAGGGCACCCGGAGTTTGAGATATTTGGTGGCTAGATAAACCCAGTCCCCCACCTGGAAGGCCCGATGCTCTGCCCGTTTTTTATCGGCCTGTGCCTTTGCAGCCACCTCAGCCTTGAGCAACGCCTCTTTAACCCTCCCCCAGAGGCCTGCTACCCGTGTTGCCCATGCTTGTGGGGTGTGCGGAGTGACCGTCCCCTGGGCCCACTCGGGGATGGGGACAAACTCCACCCCATGTACCACCCGGAAGGGAGTGAACCCAGTGCTGCTGTGCACGGTGTTGTTGTAGGCGGCTTCCGCAAACGCCAGGAGGTCCACCCAATCGGTCTGCTGGAATGACACGTAGCTACGGAGGTAGCGTTCCACCATGGCGTTTGCTCTTTCTGCTGCTCCGTTGGTGCTGGGGTGGTACGCCGAGCTGAGGCCCTGGGAGGTTCCAAGGAGCTGAAGGAAGTCCCGCCAAAAGCTCGCCGTGAACTGCACCCCCCGATCCAAAATGATACGCTGTGGCACCCCGTGCAACCGGTACACGTGTTGGATGAACAGTCGGGCGAGGCGTTGGGCCGACGGCAGGCCCCGGCACGGAATGAAGTGGGCCTGCTTCGAAAATAGGTCGATGACAGTCCAGATGACGGTGTGGCCGCGGTTATCTGGGAGGTCAACGATGAAGTCCATAGCCAGTACTTCCCACAGCTGTGTTGGGTCGGCTACCTTTTGCAGCAGGCCCATTGGCTTCCCCACCCGTGGCTTAGCAGTGGCACAAATGTGGCAGGCCTTCACATACGTTTCCACATCCGGTTTCATCCGGGGCCACCAGAACTGCCTCTGCACCATATGTAAGGTCTTAAGGAACCCAAAGTGTCCGGCCTGCTTGGCGTCGTGGCACCGTTGGAGGACAGTATGCCGTAGGGCCTCGGGGACGTACAGCTTGTCTCCCCTCCAGGCCACCCCCCCCTCAGTGTCAAGAGACCCGGATGGTCCCGCAACCAAACCTCGTTCCGTACAGCCGCTTGTAGGTCCGGGAGCACCCCCTCCGCCACTGTACAGGGGCCTGCTCGTTCGGGGTTTTGGGTGTATGGCGGCATGATCGCTTGCACCACTTCATCACGTCTGCTGTGGTATTGGGGCATACGTGACAAAGCGTCCGCAAGGAAATTCTTCCCACCGGGTACGTACTTGAGGGTGAACCGGAACCGCGTAAAGTATTGCGCCCACCTGACATGTTTGGGCGACAGGCGTCGGGGTGTTTGTAACGCCTCGAGGTTTTTATGGTCGGTCCACACCTCAAACGGCACGGCAGCCCCCTCCAGTAAGTGTCTCCATGTTGCCAGTGCCCATCTGACAGCGAAGGCTTCCTTCTCCCATATGGCCCACCCCCTCTCCGTCGTGGTGAACTTGCGGGACGTATAAGCACACGGTTGGAGGACCCCCTGTTCGTTCCGTTGGAGCAGTACTGCGCCAACGGCCACGTCACTGGCGTCTGCCTGTACGATGAAGGGGCCATCGGGCTGCGGGTGGAGTAGCACGGGTTCCTTGGCGAACAAGTCTTTAAGGCCTTCAAAGGCTTTTTGGCAGGTCAAGGTCCATACTAGCGGCTGACCCGGCCTGGGCTTACCGGCCAAATGTTTCGTCCGTAGCAGCTCTGTTAACGGATGGGCTACGGCAGCAAAGGATGGTATGAACTGCCGGTAGAAGTTAGCAAAGCCCAAGAAGCTCTGCAACTGGCGCCGCGTTCTGGGGGCTTGCCATTCCAGCACGGCTTGTACCTTGTGGGGGTCCATTTCCACACCGTCCCCTGAAATGCGGTATCCCAGATAGTCCAACCTGGACTGGTGGAATTCACACTTCGAGATCTTCACGTATAGGTGCGCGTCAAGGAGTTTCCGTAACACCTGCCGTACCAGATGGACGTGTGATTCCAGGGTGTCGGTGTATATCAGGATATCGTCAAGGTACACCAGTACCCCGCGGTACAAATGCTCATGCAGTACCTGGTTGATCAGCTGCATGAAGACCGCGGGGGCCCCTTGTAGCCCAAATGGCATCACACGAAACTGGAAACTGCCAAGGGGACAGTTGAAGGCCGTCTTCCACTCATCCCCCTTCCGTATCCGCACCCTATAATACGCCTCCCGCAGGTCCAGCTTGGTAAACACCCGGCCCTTACCCAAGTGGGCCAACAGGTCCTTCATCAGGGGGAGGGGGTACAAGTGTTCCACACAAACGGCGTTAAGGCCTCAGAAGTCGACACAGAGACAAAGGGACCCGTCCTTCTTTTCTTTGAACAGAACCGGGGCAGCCACTCGGGAACGGGCTGGTTTGATGAATCCCCTCTCCAGGTTCTGGTCGATATACCGCCGCAATTCCTGCAGTTCTTTGGGCGCCATGGCGTACATCCGGGGTTTCGGCAGTTTTGCCCCCGGTATCAGTTCGATTCCGCAGTCGGTTGCTCTATGGGGCGGTAGCTGGTTGCACTCCTGTTCGCTGAACACACCTGCCAGGTCGTTGTATACGGCCGGG
>NW_015386370.1:1929236-1931939 GCF_001527695.2 Protobothrops mucrosquamatus | reverse complement strand
GATGAATCCCCTCTCCAGGTTCTGGTCGATATACCGCCGCAATTCCTGCAGTTCTTTGGGCGCCATGGCGTACATCCGGGGTTTCGGCAGTTTTGCCCCCGGTATCAGTTCGATTCCGCAGTCGGTTGCTCTATGGGGCGGTAGCTGGTTGCACTCCTGTTCGCTGAACACACCTGCCAGGTCGTTGTATACGGCCGGGAAGGAGTCCTCCTGTGCCCCCATCGACGAGGCGGTGGTCGCCCCACCCGGGGGTTGGATTGCCGCCGACCGCTTCGTGATCCGTGTCCTGGCCCCCTGCCGCGGTGGTTGGGGCCCAACCCCAAGCTGGAGTTTCCGGAAACCCCCCTCCCACCACATGGTTGGGGCCCACTTGTCCAACCAGGCGAGGCCTAGAATCACTGCCTCTGTCATTGCTGGAGCAACAATAAAGCGAAGAACCTCCCAATGACCGCCCAACTCCATACGAACAGGTTCGGTAATGTGGGTGGCTGGGCCCCCCCCCAACAAGGACCCGTCCACCTGTTCAAACCGAACAGGACGGGGCAGCCGTTGTAGGCGGATGCCACCCTTCCTCGCAACTGTCCTGCTAATCAGGCACCGGGTGCACCCAGTGTCAATAAGGGCTTGGCAACCTCTGCGCACCCCTGTCCGTGGGTTGACAAGGGTGATGGGCAGCACAAAAGGGCTCACTGGGTCACTCACCATCGGGTCATTGGCCAGCTCGTCCTCACTGTCGTCGGGACCTCCCTGGTACCGTGCGACTGCCTGGGTGTCCTCCTCTACTGGCTCCTCACGCTGAGGCTTCGGGGTTGCCAACTGCTTCACCGCTCTCGATTTCTCGGTGCCTCTCTTCGGGGTCTGGGAGGCTCGCCCGGCTGTCGTTGGGCCTGACGGAGTAGGGGCTGGGCACTCAGCCGCCCGGTGCCCCGGCTGGTTACACCGGAAACAGCGGAAGGCGACTCCTCCAGGCGTAGATGGTGGTTTCGGCGGGCCGGCCGGCAGCGCGCCCTCTCGTTGCCTCCCCAACGGCCGTTGGGGTCGGCTGGTGGTCCCACCCCCTTTCTGGCACTCCCTTAACCCTGTGTCCAGTTTGATGGCCACCTTGCACCAGTCCTGTAACCGGTTGGGCACCCCCCGGTACACACAGGCCTGGCGCAACTCATGGTCCAGGCCCGCTCGAAAATGGTGAACTAGCAACCGGTCTGGCCACACTGAACTCAACCGCCCCGCCAGTCGCCGGAAGTCCCGGACATAGTCCACTGCAGGCCGGCCTCGCTGCTTCAGGGCCAGTAGCTCCGCTTCTGCCCGCTGGAGACGGGCAGTATCCTCGAATCTGGCGTGCAGGGCCTCGAGGAACAGGCCGGCATTGCCCAACTCCAGGGCGTGGTCACTATAAAGATCCGCCGCCCAGGCCGCTGCCTCCCCCTGCAACCCTGCAGTGATAGCCACGACCATCGCCCATTGGGATGGATATAAGTGGCCGTACCGGTCCAAGTGGCTGATCACATGGCTCATATACATAGCCAGCTGTTCCGGGTTGCCGTCATACGTGATGGGGATAGGTGGTGGGCCCCAGTTGGTTCCTGGCCCCCATGGCCCTGCAGGTTGAACCACGCCCGGAGCAGCAGCCGCAGGGACGGCCAGGTTATGGGTCCCCAAGCCAGGGCCTTGAACCCCTGGTGTTCCTCTTGGGGTTGCCTCCCAGGCACCCCCGGGCCCAGACCCACCTTGCCATCCGGACTGGGGTTGCGGAGCCGACACCCCGGGCCCTTTTGTTGCCGATGTGCTTGCTGCAGGTGTCAGTCGCAGTCGCGGGCTACTCAACCGGAACCTGGTCGAATCGGGACGTCCCAACGACCCGTCTATTCGTTGCCATGATGCCGGCCCTTGGTAACCGGTTTCGCCAAACCGGTCCCGGAGTATATCCATCGTATGCTGACCCGGCGCCGTCGAGTAACTCCATTCCGCCTCGTCATCCCCTGTGACCCGCCTTTCTCTCCACTCCATGAGAGGCGGCCTGGCACCCGGGGTACGGGGTTGCGCAGCTTCCAGGTTGGTCAACGCGGGGCTTTGCCACCACTCCGCGACACCCCCTGAAGCAGTGGTCTCCCGGACCTCCCCTGATGGCACTGCAGCCCTGGTCACCTTGGGCCTGACCACGGGCTGTGCGTCTGGGGCCTCAGTCACGGGCACCAGACCCGTGGCTCCAGCCGGAGCCTCTTCCTCCACCCCCTGTGGAGCGTCCTGTTTGCCCTCTGCCATCCCCCTCGAAGCAAGGAGCCGGCAAAGGAGCGATAGAATAAAGGGGAGTGCTGACTTACTGTCACACCGTCCGTTGACGACTGAGTAAAACCCAAAACGCAGGTACGGTGTGCATTCAGTGGAAGTTTATTCGGTCTGAAACAAAGTCAGCACTGGGAGCGGCTTGCTCCCAGTGCTGTAAATAGAGGTGCCACGCCCCATCATCCCGCCCCCAGCCACAAGCCAGCATCCGCCCCGCCCTCATGAAAGTGCCCTTAGCCCGACCCCGCCCCTCCCCAGGGTCCGTCCTGCCCCACTGCCTCGCCTGGACTTCCACCTCCGCAGCTTCCTGACCGCCAAAGTCCCGGGCCGGTTCCCCCGGATGTACAGGCTTTGCGGCTCCACCTCTGCGCGTCCTAGCCTGCTGGCGTGACTCCTCCCCCACTGCAGCCGTCCCGGCCT
>NW_015386370.1:1914318-1929166 GCF_001527695.2 Protobothrops mucrosquamatus | reverse complement strand
TGCTGGGCTGCGGCGGGCGGTCGTGGCGTTGCGGCTGGGCGGCTGGCTTCCCCGGATGGGTCGGCGGCTGCGGCTGGCCTCCCCGGGCGGGCTCCCACACCCCGCTCGTGGATGGCACGCCCGGTGGGGCGTGACACCATCTCTTAAGGAGACAGCACTTAACCCAGTAAATGCCGAACATTCTAACATACAGATCTACATGATCCAGAACATCTACCATTCATTCCTGCCATACAAGGCAGCATTGGTAGAGCCACTTCATCAGCTTCTGGATAAAAAGGCATTGTGGGAGTGGATAAACACCCACGAAAAAGCTTTTAAAGCAGTCTAATCATTGCTGTCATCAAGCTCAGTACTAGCTCACTTCAATGAAAAATTGCCTGTCAGTTTAACATGTGATACTTCATTGTATGGCATAGGAGCAGTTTTAAGCCATCTAATGGCAGATGGGTGCCAAACGCCCATCACTTACTATTCCAGAACGTTATCCCCTGCAGAGAGGAACTACGTGCAGATAGACAAGGAGGCTTTAGCCATTGTAGCTGGAATTAAAAAATTTCACGACTTCCTATATGGGCGCTCCTTCACCATTTTCACAGATCATAAGCCTCTCTTAGGACTCTTCACAGCAGACAAGCAGACCCCACAGATCCTTTCTTCTAGGATGCTGCAATGGTCAATATTCATGGCTGCCTATTCTTACAGGCTAGTCCATAAGCCAGGCAAGGAAATGGGCCATGCTGATACACCCAGCCGACTGTCTTTGCCTCACACAGACCCCGAGCCAGCACCTGCAGCTTGCATCCTGGCAATCCAGGATCTCCCTGAGACTCCCCTTCATGCAGGAGATGTGGCTGTTGAAACTGCCACTGACAGAACACTCAGTCGTGTTCTGAACTGGGTCTTGAGAGGGTGGCCTGATAGCAGACCAGGTCCACAATTTCATAGTTTCACTAGCAGAAAAGATGAGCTGTCAGCTGCGTGCTATGGGGAAGCAGGATGATAGTCCCACCCACATTAAGAGCCAGAATTTTAGAATCTCTGCATGAGGATCATCCAGGCATAGTTAGGATGAAGGCACTTGCTAGGAGTTACTTGTGGTGGCCTGGTCTGGATAAGGATATAGAGGCTCAAGTAAGCAGCTGCCAGGTCTGTCAGGAGACCCGACCTGAAATGCCTCAAGCACCAGTGCATCACTGGGAGACCACACAAATTCCTTGGTCTCGCGTGCACATAGACTTTGCAGGACCCTTCCAAGGACAGGTGTTCCTCATTGTTGTGGACAGCTACTCTAAATGGCTAGAGGTAGCACCTGTCCCATCTATGACTGCTGCCAGGACCATCCAGGAACTGCGCAGAATCTTTGCCATGCATAGCCTGCCAGATGTGATTGTGTCCGATAATGGGGCACAATTCACACTAGCTGAGTTCCAGTCCTTCCTGAGGACCAACATGATCTGACATGCTATCTCAGCCCCCTTTCATCCAGCTTCAAATGGTTAAGCAGAACGAATGGTCAGAATGACCAAAGAAGCACTGAAGAAATTAACGACAGGTGACTGGCATCATCACTTAGCAGATTTTCTACTCTGCCAACATACTACTCCTTGCACCACTACAGGCCGCAGTCCAGCGGAACTGAGATGGGGACATCGGCTGACCACCAAGCTGGACCATCTCCACCCTGACAGGGCTGTTGTGGAAACATCGCAACCCAAGCCTCCAAGAAGTTTGCAGTTTGGCAAGAAAGTATGGGCAAGAAACTATGGGCTGGGGACACTTTGGGTGGCAGCTGTGGTTTCAAAGGTGTCAGGGCCACTGTCTTATGAAGTGGCCCTGGACGATGTTCGTGTGGTTTGATGCCACATAGACCAATTGCGGCAGCATCAGGCTAGCCTGGCTGCTGACAGAGAAGAGATTAGTGGGTTGCCTGATGACCAGGCCACGCCTAAGCCACCCAGAACTTTTAAGACTATGCCTGCCGAACTGGGGTCGCCAACGAACCCTGTTCCGAGTCCATCAGGCAGTATCGCAAATGAAGACAGCGGCACTGGTCTACCCAGCAACAATGGACATGGCAGCACCCAGCCAGAACGATTAACAAGGTACCGGTCTTCCCGAAGCAATTGGACCAAGGGACCCTGGTCTACCCAGCCAGAATGATCAACAAGGTACCAGTCTTCCTGAAGCGATTGGGCCAAGGGACCTTGGTCTACCTGGCCCAACAAGGAGGCTTGTAAATCAGGGACCTCAAACAATAATGCCGAGCTCTGAATGGACACGGAACCCGCCTGCATATTAGAGTGATTATGTTCATAAGTTGCAATATGTTGACATATCCAGGGGGAAAGAATGTAATGTATTGGGTTAGTCATTAATAGTTGTTATGATCCGTTGCTGTGTATGTTTGAAAAGAGTCTCCAACTGTCGCAGAGCAAACTGCTAGCCTGCAATTTAAGTGGGAAATTGTTCTTTAAAATGATTGGTCACCGCCTAATGGCGGCACTGTATAAATAGATGTCAAGTGGTTGTCGGAGCTACTTCTGTGTTTTCAGCAATGTTGTTCGTCCATCGATTTCGATGAAGACCTTGACATCTTATGGATTATGGGCCACCAGCGGTGTGTCCATAGATGGCTGATGAGACCAATGTTAGCACGAAATGTTCTGCCACATACTGAACAGAGAAATGTGGACACTATTGCTTCAGCATTTGCAGCTCTGGCTTTACGGAGTGCTCGCTTCTCTTGTGCTAAGATTGTCCTTCTGTGTTCATATGTCTGGCAACCCTGGTAAACCAGGGTACGCCATGTCGGTCGATCATGCGCCAAAATTTCCCAAGAGATTCAGCACAAAGTGGAAATGCTCAGCCCAACGCTGTAAAATCAGAGTCCTCTCAGTGATGACAGTTGCACCACTCGAATCCAGTAAAGGGGAGCTTCCTGAGGGCTGAGGTCCGTACAGGGATCTAAGGGCTTCATAGAACCGTTTGGTGTCGCTTCTATCAGCAAACTTCTGGATTTCATCTGCTTTGGCACTCAACCAGGAGTCCTGCATCTTGCGGAGCTTGCTCTGTACAATCCTGCTAGTGTTAGTAAAAGCATTTTTCTTTGCAGTTGAAGACGGGTCATTCTGATGAGCACGATAGAGGTGGTATTTTTCAGCAAGCAAGGCCTTAATCTCTTCATCGTTTTCATCAAACCAGTCCTGCTGCTTCCTATATGAAGGTCTGAGAACCTTAAGTACAGAAGAGTGCAAGATGTCCCGGAAACATTCCCAGTCCTTCTCAGCATTTTCCTGTATTTGCAGCTCTGGGAGTTGATTGTCAAGTTCTTTTACTAATGAAGCTACTATGTCGGGGTTTTCCAGTGTACTGACGTTGATCTTTTTCATCACAACCCTGTTTCCCTGTGGACAATTCTTTGGCTTGATGTAAATATTTAACTTGGAAATGATGAGTCTATGGTCAGTCCAACAGTCAGCACTCAGCATGGCCTTAGTTACTCTTACATCTTGCATGTTTTGCAGATCATATCATTGTAGTAGTAATCGTAGTCAATCCAAAAGTATCTCATTTCAACTACACACCAACCTCTTTATATTGGAAGGGTACTTAAGACCACAGCTTGTGCCCCTTTGGTAAAATATACAATCTTGATTCTAAAGCAATCCTGATTATTGCCCCCAAGTTCAGAGAATTTTAGATTTTAATTTTACAAATGTTAGCATAGCTGTTCTGAAGAAACTTGGGAAATGGGATAGTTATGACTAATTGTTTAGAAACTAAAAGAAATCTAGGGGAAAAGTTCATGTTCACAAAATAACATTTGCATACAATTTTGTTTCCTCTCTGATCCTTAGCATATGTCACTCTTTCTCTTGGCCCTTCCTGTTCAGTCAGTAACAGAAATTTACAGTAAAAGAAAGCCCAGAGATTCAAAGCAAACAGGACAGTCTCTTTTTTCTAATTTGTACCCCATGCTTTGGATGAAAATCAGAGCACTGCTTACTATAGTATTTCCTTTGTGAGACTGTCCTTCCAGAGTCTGCCTTTTAAGAATGTAGATTTTAATGAATTGCTGCACATATTTTCAGAGACAAATCCAAGCAATGAATATGCTTGCTCAAAGAATGAATTATTTTATAGAACCTCCACCTCTACTTTCTCTCAGTCATCCAGATGTGATTACCCTGTAGCCAAGAAAGTCTGCTCTTTATTTCTTAGCACAGCTAGATCTTATTGGTTTTTTACCCCTCATTCCAGATTGGATCTCTGAAGAAGGGCAAACCACATGGCAGTAATTGTGCTAAGAAAACAAACTAATCTCTTTAGAGAGAGAGAGAGAAAATTCCTTAACAGGCAGTTGTTGAGCAATTGGCACTGAGGAAGCAAATCTATATAGATGCAGGAAAGGGAAATGGAAAGACTGCATCACAATTGAAGGATACTAATTTTTAAAGTATGAAAATATATAACTCAATAAGTTATACACCAAGTTGAAGAATAAAGAAGTGAACATAATTCTGTGAATTTTGCAGCCATCTGCAATGGATAATTCACTGATATGGAATATAAAATTGCCAGAATTATAGCTCTCAACTATATGGTTCCTTAGTGTGATGCTAAATGAGATTTACAGTATGTTTGATGAGGGATGGAGAGGGGCAGCCATCTCTTCTACCACTAGTAAGAATGTCACATCATACTGTGCCATTCTCACCTCCTTGGGCCATTCAGAACACATTATAAACTCACAACCTGCTTGGTTTTACTTACTACAGAGGCTTGGTTTACTTTCATTTTTAAAAGATGAAAACAGAAGTGGAATGATGGCCCACCAATTTAGGAGAAAGCTGCCATGTTTACAAGATCTTGTGGAACTTCTTTGGCGAGTGCCTGTCCTGGATGGTATGAAAAAAGAAAAAAGCAAGCAAGACAAATTTGTGAAGAATGGGCTTTGCTAGGGCTTTGCTAGGAAACCAATTTGGCTAAACAAAGGTACTTAAAGGGAAAATAAGAAATAGTATTTCTCTCTCTCTCTCTCTCTTCTCTATACAACCACTTGGTATGTTTAAAATGTGTGCCTTCCCTAACTTGAGTTATCTGAAATTTATGGTGGGAATGACTAGGATGTGTAAAATTAAGACTTCTGTTTCCTTTTCTGTTTTCCTTGTCTTTGTGTATATATGTTTGTCAAAGTCTTTGTGTGTGAGGTAAATGTGACTGTTAACTGTTTCAAATCCAAAAAGAGAAAAGAATTTTAAATTCTGCTAGAAATTTTGCTTAAAATAAGCCACAAAAAGGAAATACCTCACTCTGTTTGTCTGGCCAACAGAGTGAAGAAAAATGTGTTTGTTTGTTTGTTTGTTTTTTCTTTTCCTCTTTCTCTCTGTGTACTCTTAAGAACAGCCCAAAGTTAGCAGGAGGGAATGTTTTAAGTTCATCTGCTAGAAAGGTTTCACTCTTGCATTTAATAATATATAATAAAGTTGGAAGGGATCTTGGAGGTCATCTAGTCCAACCCCCTGCTCAGGCAGGAAACCCTATACGAACTTTATCAAATGCCTTACTGAAGTCCAAGAAAATTATATCCACAGCATTCCTCTGGTCCACTAATTTTGTAACTGGGTCAAAGAATGCAGTAAGATGTGTCTAGCATGATCTGTTTTTGACAAACCCATGTTGGCTTTTAGTAATGACTTTGTTTGCCTCTAGGTGTTCGCTGATTCTTGTTTGATTATCTTTTCCAGAATCTTCACAGGTATTGAGGTCAGGCTGATGGGTCTGTAGTTTCCTGGATCTATTTTTTTTCTTTTTTTTGAAGAGGGGAACTACATCAGCTCTTTTCCAGTCCTCTGGTAGTTCCCCAGTGCTCCAGGATCTTTGAAAAATATAGTTCAGTGATTGTGAGATCATATCCGCCAGTTTCTTGAGAACCTTGGGGTGTAATCCATCTGGTCCTGGTGATTTGAACTTGTCTAGGCTGGATAGGTGCTCACTTACCATTTTCTTGCCTATCTTAACTTGTGTTTCTAATCTATTATTTATGGTACTGTTTTTGATAAGTTGGTCTGTTTTTCCCCCCTTTTTATAAAGACAGATGAAAATAATAATAATAATAATAATAATAGTAATAGTAATAATAATAATGAATTAAATAGTTCTGCTTTCTCCCTGTTGCTTGTCACCTTCTTGTCACTTTCCCCCATTAATGGACCAATCATTTCCTTAACTTTTTTCTTGTTTTTTACATGTTGAAAGCTTTTTTTTATTATTTTTGACTTTGGTCACAAGCATTAGTTCATTTTAAGCCTTAGCTTTCCTCACCTCATCTTTGCAGGCTTGGACTATTTGCTAATATTCTGCTTTAGTTATGTGCCCCTTTCCACTTTTTATACTTGTCCCTTTTATCTTTCAATTTATCAGAGAGTTCTTTATGCAGCCATGCTGGTTTCTTTTGAGAGCTATTATTTTTCTTCTTTGTTGGTATTGTGCTAGACTGGGTTATTTTTTTTAAAACATTCCCAAGCTTCTTGTTTTCCCCTTGAGGATTTTCATCCATGGAATCCTTCCCAAGCCCTCTCTAAGTTTATTGAAATTAGCTCTCTTAAAGTCCAAGACTCTAGTTTGACTGTGTTCTATTGTCATGTGCTTCCTACATACCTTAGTTAACTGACTAGCAAAAAGTTCATCTATTTCCCCTTTTATATTGACCCAAATGCATTCAAGACAGTTTTCATCATTGTTGTGCCCTATTTCTGTAGATATGTAGTTATTTCTTATATAGAGAACAATCTCACCTCCTCTTTTATTTGGTCTGTTTCTTTTAAACAATTGAATCCCTCTAGCTGGGTGTTCTATTTGTGGATTTTATCTCACCATGTTTCCATAATGACAACTATATCATATCTGCCCTCATTTACCTGAATTTCTAGTTCACCTTGTTTACTGTTCATACTCTGTGCATTGGTGTATAGACATTTGAGTCCTTTATGACTGACACCTATGTGGTGCCTGAGTTCCCCTATTTTCTTACCACCTGTTTGGTTAGTGCACTCTGTGTGACACTCGCTATTAAAAGCTTGATTGGTATCTGTTGGTCGTTGGAGTAATGATTTTTCTTTAATCCCAATTTCTTTTTCCAAGTTTAATCTGATCTATATTTGCTTACGTTTGTATGCATTATTCATAGCGATTAATATTCCCCTCAGATAAGCCTTGCTGGCATCCCAAACAATATTCACCGGGGTTCCTCTGTTCAAATTAATTTGAAAAAACTCTTCCATACATTCCTTCAAAGCTTTAACTTTATCCTCATGATTAAACAGATTTTCATTTATTCTCCAAGATTTCCTTTTTCTTTGTTGACCAATCTCTATCCACACCATGCTATGATCAGTCAAAGTTCTAGGAAAGATTTTAGTTTTATTACAATCAGTAAGCAAGTCAGTCGATGTCAAAACAAAATCAATCCTTGAAAAAGATTCATGTCTATGAGAAAAAAAGGTAAAATCACGTTCATTCATATGTTGTGATCTCCAAACATCCACCAATTCTAAGTCCTCCATCATTGCAAAGAAAGACTTGGGGAGCCTGGAAAGGGTTACATCCTTAGAAGTTGTTTTTTTATCTTTTAATGTATCAAGAACTCCATTCCAGTCCCCCATAACAATCAAGGAATTATAATCCATAGCCACAATTTTCTGATGTAATTGTCTGTAAAATTGTTTTTGAGCTGATAGTTGATTAGGGGCATAAACCCCTATTATTAAACACTTTCTTCCATTTAGATTTATTTCCACAAATAAAAATCTTCCTTCTTTATCAGCTTCTTTTAAAATAGGTGAAAGGTGTCTTTTAATATATATTGCAACCCCAGCTCTTTTTTTTATGGCAGGTGCAGCAAACAGATCTCCAAGCTTAGAGTTCAATAATAATTTTTGATCTTTAGCCACAATATGAGTCTCTTGTAAGCATGTAATGTCATTGTTAAAATGTCTTAGATAATGAAAAACCTTACGTCTTTTATGTGGAACATTAAGTCCACCCACATTCCAAGATATAAGCTTACACATTGGGAGATTTCAATCCACTGACTATACTTGATGCATAAGACTTAACGAAAACCTTGGGTCGAGTGCCACCTACTGGCTCAGAAATAGCAGATAGCGGGCAGTCAGCTGTAGGACTATCAGCTGTAGGGCGGGCTGTCATCTGTCTTTCCTTCTCCTTACGTCTATGGGCTGCGCGTGTCATCCTCTGTTCTTTCCCATCAGCTTTTAAACTCCCTTCTACATCCTGAACACCGGAAGCAGAAGGGAGGTCCACAATCATTTGCTCAGCTACGTCGGTACTTTGAGATGTGGGTGGGCATTCTGCTTGCAAAACGGACGCCATAAAATCCTTAGCTTTCTTAATCGAATTGAGTCTGTAGCGTTTACCAGCCAATGTTACAACTATGCCCACCGATATGTCCCATCTGAAAATTATTTGCCTGTTCTTAAGCTCCTGTGTCAGAAAAGCATAGTCACGACGTGCTCTAAGTATTTTCGCTGGGATTTCTTTTAAGAGAATAATGTCTTGGTTTAAGATCTTAAATCTTTGTTGGTAAAAGAGCTGCATTATTTCATTTCGTCTCGATTTTCTTGTAAAATAGACCACTATATCTCTTGGCAAATTTTTTTGACGAGCAATCCAAGAATTCACCCTAAAAACACGCTCTAATTCCAAATAAATTTCCTGTCCACAAGACAAAGCATCCATAAGTGCGTTTGAAATTACTTGTCTTAGATTCTCCTTTGGATCCTCAGCCAGCCCACGGATCCGAATTGCAAACTCCATATCACGAAATTGGGCAATCAACACATCAGCCTTAACATTTTCCAGACTCTCCTCTACAAGTTCAAGCCTATGGTCACTTGCTTCTGCTCTTTGTTCGTTTTCCTCCACCCTCTCTGCCACCGCGTCTACATATTCAGCCAAACCTTGAAAAGCAGATGTAGTCGATTTTAAAGTTGAAGGCACAGTTTTTCTCGAAGCCATGTTAGCAGTAAATTTCCAATTATAAAAGAGTCTTATAAGCAGTTCAGCCAAAACAAATAATACGCCGGTTAAAAGTAGCAAAAGTTCCAGACCGGAAATCACTTTCACTTCTTGCTGAAAAGTATCAATCCATCGCCATTTTAAGTTCACTTTCCCTCAATCCNTCTCACCTACATCGTCCACATGGGACGACTCGGGAACTCAACTCCTACCCCGGGCAGCTCACCTATCCCCTTATGCCCAGGGGAAGGGTATCAAGCCGTTTGACAGCTGATGCTAGCTGTCAAAACGGCTTTTACGCTGAAACAGGCGGGAGGCAGCAAACAGCTGCGTCCGACGAGGTCGCCTGCCACCGGAAGTCCCACAAGGTTGATATTCTTGTCCACACACAAATCTATGTTACTTGCACTGCTAACCCTGCAATTTTTTGATTGCCAGGGACAGGGATGTTCTGTATCAATTAACTCACTGTCCCTTGTTTAGTTTAAATATTCCTCCAGAAAATCTGTGAGTTTATTGCCAAGTAACTCAGTCCCTTTCTTTGATGGATGCAAACCGTTTCTTTTGTACATTGTTTCATTGGACCAGCTACAGACATTATGACCATTCAGCATGAATCCCTGGCTAGCTAGACAGAATGGTCCTCAAATATACCCTTTCATGGTTTCCAAAATTGTCATTTCTGATTTTTTTTGGTCAGTGTCTGTTGTTGGGTTAATTTCCTTCTCAATTCTGTCTAAAAGGTGTTAATTTTGTTCCAGGGGAATCCAGTGTTAAATTATTTTATTGTTGTGTACCTTTTGGTGTTTCTATTCCAATTCTGTCAATTCTAATTGCTTTTAGTTCTGCATTCCTTATAGCCAGTGTGTGTTAAGTGTTTGTTTATTTATTTATTTGTTTATTTAGCCTCAGGCTGCCGCTGAGTCAGACTAGTTTGTATTGGGTTCTTCCTGTATTTGCCAAGGTATTTTTTTTTCTTTGGGGTGAGGAGGGGGTGTCCTGCCTGCTGGGTTCCTACCCCAAGCTCTGGAAATTATTCTGCAATGTGTTGTAAATGGGTTTTATCTATCCTTTTCCTGAAAAATGTATGTCTAGCTACAAGAGCCTCCTGTAGCTCAAGTTTGCTTGTGTAGGGAAATAATCTTCTTAAGTTACTTTTCTTATCCTATCACTAATTGGTGAAACTACTATGAAGCTTTTCTGAAACATATAAGCATTTCTCAATCTCTAAAACAATGTGGCCTATTTTAGAATAAATGTTAGGTAGATTCTCCTGCCCCTGGAAAATTGCATACCTTAAAATATTAGGCTTTTAAAATTATTTGGAGCTTTCAGCATTCTCAAGCTACCTAGCATTTTTTTTTCAAGTTGCAAGTCCTTCTCTATAATATGTTGCAAATGTTCAAGTTTATAAATAAAACATTTCATGTATGTTCTCTTACCAGAATCCAGGTTTTTCTTGTCCTCATCTGTGATTGTCCTCATTTTGTCTGCCTATCTGTTTCTTTAACAACTGCAGTATTAATGCCCTTTTCAAAATCTGCCTGCAAGCTAACCCCCCCTCCCAATTCTTTTCTTGCCCTTTGTTCTCCATACCTTTTGTCTGCCTCTCCTGGGACAGTCCACCCAGAAAGGGGGGGCAGAATCTTATTATCATATCTTTCAGTCCTGCACAGATGACCCCCCACCCTTGGAAGCAGAGCACACAGACCCAGATGCTGCCTCCATCCATTCAAGTCATGGAATTGGGTTTTGAATCTAGCCATCCACTAAAAAGCCACCATGCATCCTGAGTGGAACATCTTCCCAAGTCCTACCATTCCCCCAGATGACTGTGAAAAACAACAAAGCAGAAGGAAGAAATCCTGGAGCTACTGGTGCCATGTAAAGCCTCAGAAGAGAAAATTAGAAAGACTGGGGGAGGGTGGAAAGTCATTGTAAAGCTTTTCTTTCTTGCCCCATTTGTATTGTAACAAGCCAGTTAAATGTATTCATGAGAGATGGCATTTGGGAATAGTTGGCACAGCAAGTACTGAACACCTTGGACTTCTATCTGGTGGGAGGGAAAATTTATACAGAATGTTTGTATTGCCTATTTTGTAGAAGTAGCTGCACATACACACACACACACACACCATTCATAATCACACTTGAGTCTCTTTCACCTACCTTCAGTAAAGCTCCAGCCTGATTCTTGCCCTGTATCATTAAAACTTTGTAGGAACAATTGCCAGCAAATTCCAAGGGGGAGGGAACCAGGCCCCCTCAGGTGATTTGAAATTCATATGCCCTGACTGACGAAGTAGCAGGAAAGAGATCCCCAAAACCTCAGCCCTGAATATCTTGCACTGGTGGACTCAGATTGGGAGTCCTAGAGCGCACTATGTGCACTTTAAGAAAAAATGTAATAGCCTGGCTTGCATGGCTAGCCTCAATTGGACATTACTAACCTGGATGCACTGAACTAAGAGCTAAGGCAGGAAACAACACTTGAAAATGGGCAGCCAATGGTAATGTACTGAGGAAAACCACGGCTGTGAAGAATTTTGGGAGGAATGTGTAAACCTGACTGGAAGCTAAAAGTGACATCCAACATTTGAAAATGATTGGCACAGAATATTGGACACTATAAATTTCTTTTCCACCTAACAAAATTTTTGCTCTGACTTTTAGAACTTTATGGGTTGGAAGCTCCCCTTTTGGGAGCCACTGAATGGATCCTTTTCTCCTGCCTCCATTAATGTCTTATTTTTTTGGCTTAACAGTTTAAAAGCTTGTCTACCAAGTCTCCCTGACCAGATCAATGTTAATGTTGTGCCAGTAAATGTGTCATTCTCACACTTAAGGCACAAAGTGGGGATTGAGGGAAGTCAGCTCCCCAGAGAAGGAACTATTAAAAGGGCAGAAAAATATATTTCCTCAAAAGGATTTTTAAAAGCAGAAACCAACCCTGCCCCCAAATCTCTGTCCCAAGCAGGAGCCAGCCTTATACAAATGCAGATGTAACCATCAGAAAGTTGGAGTCAGAAGACAAAGAGACCTAAAATCTGCATACCCCACCCAAACTCTAGGAGCCATTAGCCCCATCACCAGGGAAACAGGATATGATAATAGGATTACACCACAGATACCAAGGCCCAGAAAAGCACATTCAGACTCAGTTCAAAGTTCATGCCACAGGAACAGGAAACTATTCCAAACAAAAGGCTAGAGGGGGTATAAAAACCTACTCTCATGTGCTCAGGCCCTTCTCTTCTCTGGTCTTTCCTGCAAGAACCATCTTTCTGGCTCTTCAATAAATTGCAACCTTCTTCCCAAAGCAGTCGCCATGTTGTTTATTTATCCCCAGCTTGGATGAACCAGGATGAAGACTTTTTTTTCAACAATAGGGACAATCATATATATTTACAGAAGAAATTTTTTTGCTGTGATTACTAACAAATGCAGATCTATTTGGAAAGGGCTGTTAGAGAAAAAGAAAAACTGTTAATACTTTCATCTTTTTTTCCTGAATAATATACACCAATTCTATATTCTCCCATCTCAGAAGTATGAATTTCAAATCCAGTATTGCTGGATTAGAATCAGATAAAATATCACCACTACTTGCATGATGATCACATTAAGCTCCTCCATTCATTTTTAAGAAGTGAATTGAATAATGCCAATGATCTATAAGAGGAATTCTTCTTCTGCCTGCTGTTTATATTTTCCTAGAATGTCTGAATACTCCTTTTGAAATAGGTATTGTAAAACATTCTTTAAAATAACTAATTGCAATTTCCTTATAGTTAATTAACAGATCTATTTCACAACAAGTACCTAACTATGCTATGAGTTATAACAAGCCTGCTGTTTGTTATTATAATGATTTTTATAGAACTATTTCTACCATAATGGCTATTTTTATCAGCACATAACTTGAAAACTTCACTCTTCAGGAGTGACTTCCACTCAGTGTTTATTAAGGGGGAAAATGATTCCTTCAGTCCCTTTTGAGTTATGAGAAAATAAAGAGACAAAAGAAATTCTTCTGCACAAGCACTCAGAATATAGAAGCAAAGTTTCCTGTCTTTGCTAGTCTGAAACATGATCCAGCTGTAGTCTTTAGGGACCCTACTCTTAGGGCTATCTCTATTTATCACTTGTCTGGCACTTTATGATAATTGTCTGCACTAAGTTTAGGTAAACTTTTTATTCTTCTCATTTTGAGTATGACTGGCTGGAGGTCACACATAATCCACAGCAGGCATTGGAAGTTTTACAAAAGGAGTCCAGTTCAGATCTCAGTGGTACTATGTTAGAAATGTGCAAATTAATGTTTGTGATATTCTCAGGCTCACAGTTAGATATTTGTCCAGTTACTCAGAATTTTTGTTAGATGACCAAGCAAGATAGGATACTAGAACCTTGAACTTTGTGGCTAATGTAATTGGCTTACCATCAAATTTTGGAGTTTGGTCATTATCAACCCCATTTTTTTCCAGCAAGCTTCAGTACAATAAATAGGATTTCCTGTAAACTCCATCTCTTATATTCTCTCATCTCTCTCTCATTTCACTGGAGTTTTTTGCCCCGTGTAGTAACAATTTTAATTTCAAAAAATCAATTAAAATTTGCAAAAACCTGAATTTCAACTTCGTCTACCCAAGGACATAAAGCTGGAGCAGGGTGCCTTAAAAGTATAGATAAAACTACCATCAAAGTTTTGATGTGATATTGAGTGCTTATCTTTCAAAGAGGTTGTTGCAATGGATTTCTTGCATTAAGAAACTTTGCCTGTATTATCTTTAGATCCTTTCAAACTAAAAGCTTCAATCTTTCAAGGTAGGCCAAGTCAGGAAATAGACATTGCAAGGATTACAGGAATCTTTCTTTATTGTCATAGGATACAGTAACAGAATCTTGAAAACCTGCTAGAGCAGGCATGTCAAATTTGTGACGTCACGTGACATCGTGCGATGTATGGTGACTTTTCCCCCATTTCTGGCAATGGGGTGGGAGCGGTTTCGACGTGATGCATCCGGTCCGTAGGCCGGCAGTTTGACATGCCTGTGCTAGAGTTTCCATTTGCCCCCTCTTATACCACACAGAATCAAGGTTATTTTGAGTTTTCCACACTCCTTTTTTTCCTAGGTTTAAATTGTCATTTGTGTGAGTTCATTTTTGACTCCTGGTGACTGCCTGGAGGAATCCCTGTACTTCTCTTGTGAAGATTTTGGAAGTAGTTTTTCTTTGTCCCTTCTTAGGGTTGAGATAGTATGACTGGCCAAAGGTCATCCAGCAGGCTTTAAGTCTCAGATGGGACTAGAATTCATGGTCTCCCAGTTTCTAGTTTGATGCCTTAATTACTACTACTCCAGATCTTCTTATCATTTAGTTTGTATTTTATCATCTTAAAATATTCTGATAACAGTTTACATATCTTTTGACAATATTGTTCTACACAGATTCCTCTGTTATCCTCAGATTCAAGTTTTTCAATTCACTGGCTTAAGCTAAAGCACACATCTAATGAAATTTTATATTGCAGAATACAGGGGTAAACATAGATTATATCTGGCTATAAGAGTGTGGTATGAGAGAAAGAAGTTCCCTGCTTCAAAGGAACTGTTGTGTTCTTTGTATTCCCCCCCCTTAATCCCCTATGCATATCCTGATCACCCATTAAGGGTGATTGCCCTTCACCATTGATCGCCCATTAAGGGTGATTGCCCTTCACCATTGATCGCCCATTAAGGGTGATTGCCCTTCTCCATCTGCATACAGTTTCATGCCCGTTGCTGGTTGGCTAACTAGCAACAGG
>NW_015386370.1:1876303-1911755 GCF_001527695.2 Protobothrops mucrosquamatus | reverse complement strand
GGAAGGGTTTTGAACTGGGTGTTGAGGGGGTGGCCACAAGAGGCAGAAGGAGAGGACTCCAAGCCGTTCTTCGCCAAAAGAACGGAACTCTCTGCGTGTAAGGGCTGTGTACTATGGGGGGAAAGAGTCGTGATCCCACAAGCCCTACGGAAAAAGGTGATTGATACCTTACACGTGGGGCACCCGGGGATCGTGCTCATGAAAGCGCTGGCTCGGAGCTATTTGTGATGGCCACAGCTGGACAAGGACATACAGGAGTGGGTAGCCACCTGCGAGCCTTGCCAGGAATCCCGCTCAGCCCCACCGAAAGCAACCCCATTGGAGTGGGAGATCCCACGAGCACCGTGGTCCCGTCTCCACGTTGACTTTGCGGGCCCCGATCCTATTTAATAACGGTGGATGCCTACTCGAAGTGGTTGGAGGTGATCCCCATGCCGTCCACCACAACGAGTGCTACCATCAAGTCCCTGGACAGACTGTTTGCAACCCACGGATTACCAGACGTCCTGGTTTTATTTTTCCAATATTCCCTGGCTTTCTTTGCTTTTTATTATTCTACGTACAGTATGCATAGACATTTCCTGTTGATATGTATAATTTGCTTAAATCTCTTGTCCTTCCTACTTGATTATACTTAATTTATGTGATTATTAAGATAATCCCTGGCTTTTATTGCTATTCTCAGGGTTTAGTTGAGCAAGTTTTCTTCTGTTACCTTTAGCTTTTTGCAAAA
The DNA here is from genome assembly GCF_001527695.2 of Protobothrops mucrosquamatus. Classification (NCBI taxonomy): domain Eukaryota; kingdom Metazoa; phylum Chordata; class Lepidosauria; order Squamata; family Viperidae; genus Protobothrops; species Protobothrops mucrosquamatus. The sequence goes on along the minus strand of NW_015386370.1, from coordinate 1,911,022 downwards.
AGCTTTCCTCTCATGTGAAGTGAGCCATACTCGTCCATTTCAGTTCACTGATTCTCAGAACATCAGCATTCAATTTTGACATTTCTGCCCTGACAATATCAAGTTTGTCTTGGTCCTTGGTGTCAAATTTGCTAATAACTTTCGGTTCTACTTCAATTGCTTGAAACATTCAGTTCAACTGAAACACTTTTGAAACCTGAAACACTCAAAAAGTAGCAAAGCAATATCTTGATCTCGGAGACCTACTGTGGCAGTTTTTAATTTATGTCATATGTTAATTTATTGTATCCTATGGTGACTAATCTACTTAAACTTTGTGCATAGTTAATGGGGATATCTATCCACAGATCATGTAAAGTTACTGTTCCAAAATCAAATAGATTAGCCTTTATATAATTGAATTTAGTTTACAGTAAATATGCAGGTAATCCTAGTTTAAAAACTAGGGAGCTTGTCTGAGACAATTAATTAAGGAATGTTCCACCTGAACCTACCTTCCAGGCATGTCTGTATCATGGGAAAATCTGTCTAGACAACTGGTTGGTTAACATGGCAATTTAATGCTAACACATTTTAAAACATGCTGTTCTCCAAGCACAGTCACCTCTAAATTACACAGTATTAAAAGAGTAGAAGCTAAAGCCACAACAATTAAAATGTTTCATTATATCTACTCTGTAGATGGAAGAAGTTATAAGGTTTATCAAATTAGTTTGTGTTTCTATTTTTTTCTGAGATAATACTGGTAAGTTAGAAAAAGACATTTAAAGTTAATGAACAACATGAATTACATCACTGTGTTGCTTGTTATCTAACAACCTATTCCATCCCAAAATTGGAGATATGAAACAACATATAAAAAATAATTATGATAAAACTATTACAAAAAGTTAGGAATGTGCAACTTTGCTAAAGGAAATAGGAACTGTAGCTGGGGAGGATGAAGAACTGGGAAATTGAGAATAAAAATAATTTCCTAACCTAATTTTCCTAGATGGGTTGAATTATAACTCATATAATTCTTAACAATCATTCTGACATTATGGGAATTTCAAACCAATCATTCCAGAGTTGATCAAATTGGGAAAGACTTTTAAGAAGAGCTTAGGGAGCAGAAGTGATTTTTTTTTGGGGGGGGGGGGCGAAGAGTCATTAACTATTAGAAGAGTCATTACTAATCAAGATAAATTAGCAGCTGGGTTTAGAATAAGAAATAAACATGCTGTATATACCCAATTTTCTGTAAATTAAGGGGAAAACCAGGCGTGAAGGAATGTCTGTATCTATCCTCTTCTTTTGTTATATTTAGTAATACAAGTTGACATCTCATCTTGCTTCATGCAATGATATAGAGTGAAGTGTGTGAAAATGCAGAATATGGGATCAACTTTTAATCACTAATATTGCAGGGAGGGAAGAAAGAATGTGTTGTTCTTATGTGACAACTTTATGATTAGTATCATATTGTAAAGGAATATGTATTATTATCACATTGTGAACACATATGTGCACACACACATTATTTTACACACATTGAGCCCTAAGCTCATGCAATTATTGTATACTCAGCAATTCTTTACACTACTACATCCCTGGTCACCAAATGTATTTAAAGGTTTTATTTCATATCCATTGTAGAAAGTACAAATATGGCAATATGATCCTTAGCTTGCAGGATAACATTTCTAGATGCTAAAGGAGATACACGTTGGAAATATCTTTTCACTGGAAGGGAATGAGAGAGGATTTGAGCAGATGGCAAGGTGTAGTTGAAACAGAGAAGTGACATCATAAACGTCACCGATCATGATAATTTATGTTCCAGTGGTGCAAGCTGCATAAAGTTCACCTTAGATGCCCCTAGATAACTGTTGCTTCATGAAGGCAGAGAACCTTTGATTGCCTCTGATATCAGAAATAACCAGACTCTGCAAAAAAAAAAAACCAAAAAACCCCATTGTACATACTAGTACAATTTCTCCTTTTAGTTTTTTGTCCTTGTTTTTCTGCTAGGAATACTAGATTATTTGGGTTAGTAAAAAAAATTAAGCACAATATGTGTCAGGGCAATAAAAGATGTTCCATTTCTAAATTATTGTTTTGGCAGTTTTAACTACAGGTATGAACTAGTTAAGTGTTATTTAGGGACATGTAACATTCATTGGATACAATATTTAACCATCCAACTTGGCCCAGTATCACCTCTATCAGAGATGGGGAATCACTGTTTCTCTAGACACTCTATTTTAACATTCACATCCCTTGCTAGCATGGAGAGAAGGGCTTATGGTTATAAGTCATTGTGGTCATTAAACAGGTCACCATAGGCATGTTACTGATTTAACAATCTTTTTTGTGGTGGTTGTTAAGCAAACATGATGGTCATTAAGAAAATGTGGGGAATGTTAAGCAAATGCACTTGTCATTAAGCAAATCCATTTTATTCAAAAAGCCTTTTGTGCCTTCCAGAATGTCCTGAAACTGGAAGTAATATCAAAAACTGTGGTCATGTGATCACAGGATGATGCAAACAGCCGCAAAGGTGATTAAATGCAATCACATGACCCAGGGAAGCCAGTGAGGATGTTAGAACATAAAGCTAACACAAGTTCTCTGNTGCCCGTTGCTGGTTGGCTAACTAGCAACAGGGTCTTGCCAGCCAATGGAATTGTGTGATTACAAGCCAGGGGAATCCCATAAAAGAGGGCTCCCCTGGCCCAGAGAGCCAGTCCGGATTTACCTTATGCCTTGCCAATAAACCAAGAGCTGACTGTCACTCGACTCGTGTCTTACTGCCTGCGCGATCTAACAGGAACAAATGCAGAAAAAGTTTCAACCCCATGTATTTCTCCACATATATGTACATTTGTAGATTCACAGCAGTATTTTCTTATTGTAATGATGAGTTTTCAGCCTGGTTCCCAGTGTTCAGGAATGGGTTTGGGAGGGGCAGAGGCAATAAGAGAACTACTAATCTAAAAGAGATACAGTAAGTTCACTCACTCCATTTTATTTGAGTAAATGGGATTTCTGGAACATAGCCATTAGGTCAAATAAAGATTAAGGAAAAGATTGAACTAGGTAAGCAAGCAAGAAGGAAAAAAGAGATTTTAAAAAGAAAGCGATGAAGCCAAAGATGGAAAAAAATTTGACTTAGCAGGGGAGAGCCGCCCTGAGTCCGCAAGGAGAAGGGCGGGATATAAATTAAATTAATTAATAAATAAATAATAAATAAAATAAATATTCCAGCACTGGAGTGAGTGACAATATATTCTGGGGCCAGTGGTGAACCTAAAATATGAAAAGGTAGGGAACAATTAAAAAGAGAGTTACATCTTTTTTGGGTGAAGATGGACAGTCAGGAGAAAGACAAAGGAAAGTAATAACATCAAGTAAGATGTAAGCCTAAGCCAATTACCGTACTTGAATCCCTCCATTTCATACCAAAATGTTGAAGATAATTTCATTGCCTAGTCCATACTTTGTATTTCTGGCACCAAAACATCTGGTGCAGTAGTGGACTGTGAAGGACTACAAAAACAGTGCCTTTTCAATTCCTCCCTGCCACGTGTCAGGACTACTCACAAAAGGGGAGAGAATAGGAGAATCTGGGAAAGTTGCAGGAACCATCTCATATGTTTATTTTTACATCTTTTGAGTTCCATGGGTGGAAATCTTAGAGTAGTGGTGGCGAACCTATGGCACGGGTGCCAGAGGCGGCACTCAGAGCCCTCTTTGTGGGCACGCTCACTGTTGCCCCAGTCCTAGGCCTTCAGCTGGGTTTTATAAAACCTTTTCGCTTTAGGCCTCCGCTGTCGTGTGCAAAAAAAAAAGGTTCAATCAATCAGTCAATTTCAACTTCTCGCAGGAAAAAAAAAGATCTTGCAAAGTTGGAATTGATTGATTGAACTTTTTAGTCCTACCCAGTCTGCTGTTACCACCACAGCCATGCCCACTCAATGGGCCACACCCACACAATGGGCCACACCCACACAATGGGCCATGCCCACCCGGCACCCAACGATACATAAGTGGGTTTTGGGTTGCAGTTTGGGCACTCGGTCTCTAAAAGGTTCGCCACCACTGTCTTAGAGGGAAAAACGGTACAGGAAGATTGGGATGCTCTGCAAATGAGATAATAAATGAGATAATAAATACCACAGAGAAAGAAAAACAAGAAATTCCAAACTAGACCGACATGGTGGCACAAACAGCTCTCTGACAAACTGAGGGACAAAAAAGACAAGTATAAAAAATGGAAAGACAGGCATATAACTAGAGCAGAATACCAGCAAATAGCTGAATCTGCAAAGATGGATTCAGGAAGGCTAAGGATCAGAATAAACTATTTTGGCATTTGCAACAAATGCCAAAAATAACAAAACCAACCCCTTTCTTTTAATATGTATGGAGCAAAAAGTAAATAGTCCATTAATGAGAGAAGATGGTAAGAACTGCTTAATTCCTTATTTGCATCTGTTTTTATGCAAAAAAATAGCCCTGTTATGTATTAAACCACTTCATAAGGTCTGTTATAAAAACGGTTAACTAATTGTTCAATTTGAATCATAGACTGTCTGTCTGTATATACCAGGAGTCGGCAACCCAAAACACTCAAAGAGCCACTTGGACCCATTTCCCACCGAAAACAAAACACTGGGAGCCGCAAAACCCTTTTGATATCTAAAATGAAGATAACACTGCATATATCCTTTTTTACCACTATCTTTTTTATTTACACACACACATATCATAAAGATAAAAAAGGATATATGCAGTGTTATCTTCATTTTAGATGTCAAAAGGGTCTCTCTCTCCCCTCTCTCCCCCCTCTCTCCCTCTCCCTCTCTCTCTTTCTGCCCTTGGTCTGCCAGTCCTCTTCCCCCACTTTCTCTCTCTCTCTCTCTTTTTCTCTTTCTCTATTTCTCTCTCCCTCTTTCTCTCTTTCCTCTTCCTCTCTCTCTCTTTTTCCTCTCCCTCTATTTTTCTCTTTCCTCTCTCCCTCTCTTTCTCTCTCTCTCTCTCCTCTCCCTCTCTCTTTCCTCTCTCCCTCTCTCCCTCTCTTTCTTTCCCTCTCTCTCTTTCTCTCTCTCTCTGCCTCTCTCCGATCTTCTGCTCACCTGGCAAGCTGGCTTCAAGCTGTTCTCCAACAAGCTCAGGGGTAGGTAACCTCGGCTCTTTTATGACTCAAAGACTTCAACTCCCAGAATTCCTGAACCAGCATAGTTGGGCTAGCTAGCTCTCTCCTGCCCTTCCTCCTTCCTGCTTCCTGCTTCCTGCAGAGACGCAGCCAAAGGAGAAGCCCTGCCCACTAAGCTTTTCAGCTCCTCGGAGAACACCGTGAGTCCACTCTCTTTTTTACTTACACACAGAGATAGATAGATAGATAGATAGATAGATAGATAGATAGATAGATAGATAGATAGAGAGAGAGAGAGAGAGAGAGAGAGAGAGAGAGAGAGAGAGAGAGAGAGAAGGGAAGCTCAAGTGCCTCTCTCTGTCTCTGTTTCTCTCTGCGAATGGCAGAGGAGGCTGGGAGCCGCAGGGGAAGGCTCAAAGAGCCACATGTGGCTCCGGAGCCGCAGGTTGCCGACCTGTGGTATATACTTTAAGCCTTTGTTTTAGGCAGGAATGAATACTTTAAATTCATTGGCTGCCACCTAGTGGTGGTCCGTATAAATATGAAGCAGCTGCTAGAGCTGCTTTTGTGAGAACTTAATAAAGAGCTGTTATTTCAATTCCATGTCTTCAATGCCTCACTGTTCCCACTACACAACAGTGGCAATGAAGGTGGGATTATGCTGCTGTAAAACTAGGCATCAGCGCCCTGGTTGGAACAGTGATCCCCCCTTCTGCCTGCCAGTACGCAAATGCTGGAGGTATCACTTTCCTAAGGGACCCATCCCTGGGAATCTCACAGAAGCCCTAGCAGCATAAGGCACTGGAGACACAGTAACAGCCAGCCATGGCCAAAGTTGGCAAGCTTTCCGAGTTCAACATGACGCACCCCAAACGATGGAGTTCGTATGTCTCAAGAGTAGAAAACTACCTTAGAGCGAACCAGGTCAGGGAAGATAATTTAAAAGCTGCAATCTTGTTGTGCATGTGTAGCCAAGCCACTTTTGATATAGCGGAGAATCTAGTCGCTCCTGCTACCTTGGAGTCAGTTACCTTCGCTGACTTGAAATGAAGACTCAAAGAACACTTCGAACTGAAACTATCCATTATCGCATGGAGACACCCGTTTGAGCAGAGGGAGCAGCAGCCAGGTGAGACTGCTGCTGAATTTGTGGCCACCCTACGTCAAGCGTCCAGGCTTTGCGAATTTCCCGATCTAGAGGATCGACTCAGGGACCGACTGGTATGTGGCCTGAGAAGCAGAGACTTACAGCAGAGACTGTTTGCTAAAGAGACCCTGACATTCCAGGACGTACTAAAAGAAGTGATGGCAAAAGAGGCCACAGGTGGAGCCGTCAAGGCTTTACATCCCTCAAAGAATTTCCCCAGCCAGACGGCTGTGCATCACAAAGAGTCACAGAGAACAGTGACCCAGACGAAGACACTGAGATCGACCGGGTTCAGAAGGTCCCAGGAAGAAGGCAGCGGCCGCTTGACAAGATAGCCTTCTTCCCTAGCTGTCTTGGCTGCAGAGGACGATACCCGCACTCAGAATGCAGGTTCCGTGCAGTTATGTGCCAAGCTTGTGGCAAACAAGGCCACATCGCTATCATCTGTAAAGGTCGCCAGAGGGAATCTCCACACAAAGACTTCCCCAGGAGAAGTAATGGAGCCCTGGGGCAGAATAGAGTAGGATATTGCTCCAGAAGGAGGAGCATTCTCAGAACTGGAGCCCATCGCCCTCTAAAAGAAAAGCTTAAAGCTACAAGGAGTTCCATACTCCATGGAACTGGACACTGGGTCAGCTGTATCTATAATGTCTTATAGGACTTTTAACTACATCTGCAGACATGGCGGGAAATGATTCAGACTCAAGCCATCAGATTTAATTTTGACAGATTTTCAAAATTCCTGCGTAGCGATTAAAGGCGAAGCCATGTTAAAAGTAAAGTTCAAAGAGTTTGAGGGTCCCCTCAACATCGTGGTGGTGGAAGGCCAACAAACAAGCCTGATCGGCCTAGACTGGTTTGATGCCCTGGGCATCCATGTGACTGGCATCAACAGAACCCAAACAGCGGATTTGACAGCTGTCTGCCAGGAGTTTGAGGATGTATTCAGCCCCAACTTAGGGAAATACAAAGGAGCACCAATTGCTCTCCACCTTGATCCAACCATAGCCCCAATCAGAGTAAAGCTTCGTAGAGTGCCTTTTGCCCTTAAGCCCAAGATTGATGCAGAGTTAGACAAGCTCGTTCAACAGGGAGTCTAGCAAACTGTTTGACAGCAGTGTGTGGGAAACGCCCATAGTCACACCAGTCGAGCCTAATGGAGAGGTGCGCAGCTGTGCTGATTATAAGTGCACTATTAATAAGGCACTGAAGCAGCATGCGTATCCAGTACCTGTAGTTAGCCACATCCTGGCATCTTTACAAGGAGGTTGCTTATTTGCAAAGCTGGATCTGGCACAGGCGTATCAGCAACTACCTGTGGATGACGCCTCTGCCGAGGCTCAAACAATAGTTACCCATAGAGGGGCATTCAAGTTTCGTCGCCTTCAGTTTGGGGTCAGTGTAGCCCCAGAGCTCTTTCAGAGAGTGATGGAACGCACGTTAAAAAACATCCCAGGTGTGTGTCCTTATTTTGATGACGTTCTAATTGCTGGGGAGTCAGCAGAAATACTTGCAGAATGTCTAAGGGCTGTTCTTCAGCGCTTCCACGAAGCGGGGCTGAAGCTCAAAAGAGAAAAGTGTCAGATAGAAGTGAACTCCACAGAGTTCCTCAGTTTCCGGATCGAGGCTGCCGGAATACACCCCACTGATTCAAAGCTTAAGGCTATTTTGCAGGCTCCCCGACTTAAGTCAAAGGGGGAGCTGCAGGCATTTCTGGGGTTACTTAAATTTTACCACGCCTTTCTTCCTCACAAGGCTGCATTAGCAAAGCCTTTACACAGGCTCCTAGATAAAAGGGCACCATGGCAGTGGACTAGGGCCCATGAAAATAGTTTCAAAGCAGTCAAATCACTGCTGTCTTCAGACTCTGTGTTAACACACTTTAACGAAAAACTGCCTATCAGTATTGCATGTGATGCTTCAGGATATGGGATAGGAGCAGTTCTGAGCCATATAAGGGCAAATGGGCAGCAAGCACCCATAGCTTATTACTCAAGGACACTTTCTTCCGCGGAAAGAAATTACACGCAAATAGATAAGGAGGCTTTAGCCATAGTTGCAGGAATAAAGAAATTCCATGATTTCCTTTACGGTCACCCATTTATGGTCTTTACAGACCACAAGCCCCTTCTATGTCTGTTTACTGCAGACAAGCAAACCCCTCAGATCCTTTCTCCAAGGATGCTGAGGTGGTCAATCTTTATGGCAGCCTACAATTACAGGCTAGTCCATAAGCCTGGCAAGGAAATGGGTCACGCTGACATACTCAGCAGGTTGCCCTTGCCTAATTTAGAACCAGACCCTGCACCTGCTGCACGCATCTTGTCACTTCAGGATTTGCCAGAATCTCCCCTTCATGTAGGGGATGTGGCTGCTGAGACAGCCACTAACAAAACTCTCAGCCATGTTTTGAACTGGGTGCTGAGGGGGTGGCCAGGAACCAGTCCTGGAACATAGTTTCAGAATTTTATTAGAAGACAAGATGAGCTATCTGCACACAAAGGATGCATTCTATGGGGGAGTAGGGTTATAGTCCACACACATTAAGGGAAAGAGTCTTAGAATCTTTGCATGAGGGACATCCTGGAATAGTAAGGATGAAGGCACTCGTGAGAAGCTACCTGTGGTGGCCAGGGTTGGATAAGGATATTGAGGCTCAAGTTAAAGGATGCCAGGTTTGCCAACAGACCAGACCTGAAATGCCCCAAGCCCCAGTATATCGCTGGGAGACTATGCAAACTCTCTGGTTTAGGATTCATATTGACTACGCAGGACCCTTCCAAGGACAGGTGTTCCTCATTGTAGTGGACAGTCACTCAAAGTGGCTTGAGGTAACACCTGTCCCTTCTATAATTACTGCCAAGACCATCCAGAAACTGCGCAGAATCTTTGCCACACATGGCTTACCTGATGTAATCGTATCAGATAATGGGGCACAATTTACTGCTGCTGAATTTCAGTCATTTCTAAGGTCTAATATGATTAGACATGCCACCTCTGCCCCGTTTCACCAGGCCTCTAATGGTCAAGTGAAAAGGATGGTCAGGACGACCAAGGAAAAACTTAAAAGAATAACAAAGGGCGATTGGCATCATAGGTTGGCAGACTTTTTGCTCTGCCAAAACACAACTCCGTGCACTTCAACGGGTCGTAGCCCAGCGGAATTGAGATGGGGACATTGGCTGACTATGAAACTGGACCGTCTCCATCTAGACTGAGTTGCAACAGAGACAGCGCAGCCCAAGCCCCAGAGGAATTTGCAAGTCAGTGACCGAGTTTGGGCAAGGAACTACGGTCAAGGGGCACTGTGGGTGGTAGCTGTGGTTTGCAAGGTGTCAGGACCACTGTCATATAAAGTGGTCTGGGAAGACGGGAGCGTTTTGCGCCGCCACATCGATCAACTGCGTCAGCGGCAGGCACATCAAACCTCGCCGCCGACCAAGAGGAGAGCCGAGGGCTGCCTACCAGCAAAAATCCAAGCTTTGTTTCACTCATGAAAGTGAATAATCCTGGTCATTGAGAAAAGCGGAAACATTGACTCAATCCCACTGAAAGGACACGCTAGAGGCAATAGACAGGCTAAAGATAAGAGGATAAAATCAATTACATTTGCTTGACAGGGGAAGCTGATAATTAAGGGAAGGGACAAGGGAAGCCAGTAATTAAGACCCATCACTAATCTTTGCGAAACAGGTAAAACCAATCAAATAATAAAAGCACACAAAGCAAGCCTCAAAATTATAAAATACTGTAAACTGTATAAAAATCCTTGCACTCACCAAGCTAATTTGTCAGCCACCCTATAAACATGCTGCTGTCACTTTAGTTTCTGGCTATCAAATAAACAGAGATCTCTTTTCCAAAATGTAGCCTGCCTTCAGTTCATTTCTACAGCATCCTTCTCCTGGCTTCGAACAGGACCAGATTTTTCTTCCAACAATTTGGCATACCAGATGGGACTATAAGCTCACCTGACCTATGGACCTGGCCTGGGTAAACCTCCACATTGCTGGCAGCAGACCTCTTGTGTTTGTGGTTGTGTTTCCTGGACCCTGACCATTTGGAGCAAGAGTAGTAAAGGGAGTTTTGAGTCTTGAGCTCAATGGCTGCTTGGAAAGGAGGTGAGTACCTCTAAATTTTAACTTTTAAAGCCCAAGAGAGTGAGGGAAGTGTGTGTATGCTTGTGTGTAAGCAAGAGGACCTTTCTCCCAATGACAGCTGGATTTTGCTCCCTCTGTGCCTTTCCTAGCTGCCCCCAGATTGTTTGCTTAATCCCAAAGGACCAAGACCAACAGATTCTGGAAAGCAAGGGGGTTTGACTAGAGCACAGGACCTTCTGTTAGGGAAAAGGGGGAAGCTGTGTGAAAATGGAACGAAAAAGTGAGTGAGAGAGTCAAACCTGGGCAACCAGCTGGGAAGTCACTGAGTGAAGTCCAGAGCCAGTACTCTGAGAAGGGAACCAGAGTCCACCCAGACCCTTTATTTTTGGTCTGAAAACCACAAGTGGGGCAGGAAGCTTGCAAAGAGGCTTAGCCACAAGGGAGACCTGGCAGAGATAATTGGATCTCTACATCAGAAATAGAGAGACATGGGTTTTTTAAAAACAGCCCAAGGTTGTCAGGAGGGAATGTTTTGAATTCATTTAGAGGAAAAGTTTTATTTTTGCATTTACTGAATGTGTTGTAAGGGGTTTTTATCTGTCTATTTAACAAGAATAGAGTTAATCTATGTCTTTTGCAAACTATCCACCTCATTCCACCTCTCCATCTCTTATCCTTTGTTCTCCATTCCTCATGTCAGACCAACAATACCTCAGGTCCTACTGATTACCCAGACCTCTGTGAAAGTTACAGAGAAAAAAGGACTTCTGGATCCATTAGCCCCCATGTAAAGCCAGCCATAACCAGCCATAGCACTGAGCCAAGCCCAACATCAAAGGTTCCACCCATCAGACCTAAAAGATGGACAAGTGGAGACTAAAGACCCTCTTCAAAACCTTAGAAGACAACTGGAAAGATTGTGGGGGGAGGGCATAAACTCATTGTAAGTTTTTTTTTCTTTCCTCATTTACTTTGTAATTAACCAGTTAAATGGATTCATGGAGGGATGGCATTTGGGAGTGGTTGGCACAGCAAGTCCTGAATACCTCGGACTTCTGTCTAGTGGGAGGGAAATCTGCCAATGATGTTTGTACCACCTGTCTTGTAGGGGTAGCTGCACATAGGTACACACACACACACACACACACACCATTCAGAACCACACTGAGGCTATCCCTGTCACCTACCTCCACGTAAAGCTCCCATAGGCTGGTTCTTGCTCTGTGGCACTAAGGCCTATGCATGCATACCTTTCTGCCAATTCCATGGGGGTGGTGCATGCCCCCTCAGGCAATTAATGATCCATATGCCCTAACTGAAGTGATAGCAGAAACAAGAACCCCAAACCCCAAGACTTGATTGTGATTTACAGATGGTGCTGCCTAGTAAGGCAGAATATGTTGCACTGGTGGTCTCATTAGTGGGAGTCCTAGAGCTCACTGTGTGCAATTTCAGAAATATATAGTCTGGCTTGCATACTGGCTAACCTCAATTTGACATCACAAGCCCTGGATGCACTAAACTAAGTTAAGGCAGGTTCAAAAAGCAACCCTTAAAAATGGGCAGCCATTAATTATTTACTAAGGCAAAACCATGGCTGTGAAGAATTTTAGGGCATGTGCTTGCTTCAACCTGACTGAAAGCTCACAGAAAGTGACATCAAACATCTAAACCAGGGGTCCCCAACCCCTGGTCATGGACCGGCACTGGTCTGCAGCACGCCAGAAACCGGCCCATGCAAACAACCAAAGCCCCATCCATGGGATGCAGGCAACCTGCAAAACCCACCCCCTCTAGTCCCCAGAAAAACTTCTCTCCAAGAACTGATCCCTGGTGCCCAAAAGGTTAGGGACTGCTAATCTAAACAGAATTGGCACAGACTATTGAATACTATAAATTTATTTTCTACTTAACAGAACTTTTGCCCTGGCTGCTAGACCTTCATGGGTTGAAAGCTCTCTTTTTGGGAGCCACTGCAGGGATCCTTTTCTGCTGCCGCTATCAATGCCTTCCCCTCTGCATTAACAATTTGGGCACTTACTTCCCCGCATCCTGGAACTCCCCCATAAAAGCACTCATCAAGTCTCCCTGATAATGTGTCAAATTGACAAGAAATATCAGATAAGTTCTTAATCTTGTGCCAATAAAAGTGTGTGTGTCACCCACACTTGTATGGAACAAAGCGAAGAATTGTGATAAGAATGCACACACACACACCCAATCCTTTTGACTATGCCCCAAATCACAAAAATAAAACTCAAAGTCAGGAAAAGAAATACAGAAACTGCTAAAAGTAAAAGAATACCATCTCTGTTTTTTTTTCCTTCTTCTTAGCTGTCAGAAAATAGCCGCAGGCAAACTGCCAGCAAAAGCCCAAGCTTGTAAATAGAAACAATTTTTCACTCATGAACTTGAGTAACCCCGGTCTAACTAAACCACTTTAGTTTCTGGCTATCAAATAAACAGAGATCTCCTCTCCAAAATGCAGCCTGCCTTCAGTTCATTTCTACAGCGTCCTTCTCCCGGCTTGGAACAGGACCAGATTTTTTTCCCCAACAGCATGATACATCAAAGGCTGCACTCAGAAGCTAACGAGGCCAGTTATGAATTGGTTAAAGGGTGACATGGGTGCCTTAAACCTCTGAAGCTGCTTGGCCCCATTTGGCCCCTAAAGCCTTCACACAAATTCCATAATACAAAAAGGTTAGCTTACCATTTCACAAGAAGTTGTAGGAGATACTAAAAAAGATACTGGAGAAATAGATGGATTCCTTGAGCCACACATTTTGCATCCTGGCTCTGCAGCAACAGTAATGATTTGCAATCTATTTTAATTTGGGGGTCAATAGATGTAGACCACATGAAATCCTAAGACAGTAGTTACATTCAGGCCTTGAATTACCATCTGTAGCCAATAAATAGAATAGAATAGAGCTGGAAGGGACCTTGAAGGTCTTCTAGTCCAGCTCCCTGCTCAAGCAGGAGGACCTATATGGTATAGACAAGTGACTGTCTAACTGCTTCTTAAAAATCTCCAGTGATGGAGTGCCCACAATTTCTGGAGGCAAGCTGTTCCACTGGTTAATTGTGCTAACTGTCAGGAAGTTTAATTCCAGGTTGCTTCTCTCTTTGATCATTTTCCAACCATTGTTTCTTGTCCTGCCCTCTGGTGCTTTGGTGAATAATGTGACCCCCTCTTCTGGGTGGCAGCCCCTCAAATACTGGAATACTGCTATCATGTCTCCCCTATTTCTTCTTTTCTTTAGACTAGCCAGACCCAAGTCCTGCAGCCATTCTTCATGTTTTAATCTTCAGGCCTTTGATCATCTTAGTTGTTCTTCTCTGAACTTTTTCCAAACTCTCAATATCTTTTTTGTGATATGGTGACCAAAATTGGTTGCAGTATTCCAGGTGTGGTCTTATTAGGGTTTTATAAGGCGGTACTAATACTTTGCATAATCTTATGCCTCTTTTTATACAACCCAGGATTGCATTAGCTTTTTTGGCTGCTGCTGCACACTGCTGGCTCATAGTCAAGTGATCGTCCACTAGGACTCCAAGGTCCCTTTCACAGTTACTGTTTTTAAGCCAGGTCTCACCCAATCTGTACTTGTACCTTTGATTTTTCCTGCCTAAATGTAAAAGTTTGCTTTTCTCTACATTGAAACTCATTTTGTTGGATAGGGCCCATCGTTCATATTTTTCTGGTATGTTGGGCTATAGTTTTTTTGTGTGTGAAGACTGATGCAAAGTATGAGTTAAGCAGCTCTGCTTTTTCTCTGTTGTCTGTTATTTCCTTGCCATCTTCTCTCTTTAGTGGACCTACAGTTTCCTTGACTTTTTTCTTGTTGTTAATATGTTGGAAGAAACTTTTTTTTTATTATCTATGATTTCTGTTGCAAGTCTTTGTTCGTTGTGAGCCTTTGCTTTCCTGACTTCATCTTTGCATGTTCTGGCTGCCTGCTGATAATCGGCCTTAATTATGTGCTCCTCTTTCCATTTTTTGTATTTGTCCTTTTTGTCTTTCAGTTTGCCAGAGATCTTTGTGCAGCCATGTTGGTTTCTTCTTGAATTTCTTGTTTTTCTTTTTCAGTGGTATTGTACTGGTCTGGGCTTTTGTGATTGCATTTTTCAGAGTTTCCCATGCTTCTTGGGTTGTTTTCCCCTTTAGGATTTTCATCCATGGGATCTTTCCTAAGTTCTCTCTGAGTTTGTTAAAGTCAGCTCTTTTGAAATTTAAGACACTGGTTGGATTGTTTTCTATTGCTAGTGATTGCATTATATTAAATTCCATTATGTCATACAAGGTTCCGGCAACTTCAACTCTGATGGAAGCTTTTGGATGTGATTCAAAGCCAACAGCTTACAGTGTTGCAATGCATCATTCATGTGTTTGAAGCTACATTGTTCTCAAATGACTGAATTATAAGTCAGCCATTCCCTTCCCTTCCATTTGAGTCAGGTCTCTCAAATTGTTGCTCATGACCAAGAAGCTTTGAGAAGGACTTGAAAAAGGCAAAGCAGAATCAATGTCAGAATTCATTCTGGCTCTGCTAGTAGAAGCTGATTGTTTGGGGGGGGGGGAGGAGATAGAGATGCCCAAAATGTCACTTAACAGGGCTCTGACTTGATGTGTGTAGGCCTCATGGCTTGTGCACGTAAAACTGGATTTCTGTCACAAAGAAATACTGGACAAGTCAGCTTGAGTGAGTTCTGACAAGACTCCAGCTTTGTGTGTACAAGGCTAATGGCTTAACTGTAACAATCCTGCTCTGTTTAGACAAATGATAGCCTGTTTGACCAAACAAAGTGTTATCGCTTATGTATCCCAAGTTCATTTTCTGACAGAATGCACTCTTGTTCTGTTGGGCAAATATTGATTAAAAATAAAAATGGATGTCCCAAATACTCCACCAAAAAGCCAGATTTTATGAATTATGCACATCCTTCTCATTAAAATATGGTTTTAAACATGTTTTATTTCCAATGAAAAAGTTTTATTTTATAAAGTTGCAAATTCCTATATATTTTTTTAGTATCATAAAACACAAAGTTCTATCATATATAGATTAAAATGTAATTTTTTAAAAGTAATATAGTATAATTATTTCTTGTCCATTCATATTTCCAATAAAATAATTAATTTTATTTGGGGGACACACCAACATATATATCCTTTAAGGAGATCACAGCACTTCAGAGCTGAGGACCCATGAATTAGAAGTACATTCACTGTCAGAGTTAGTGACATTGCTGTTCCTTCTTAACTTGTCTCTTTGGGAGCACTTCACAGATCAGTTTTTCACTATTCTCAAAAATTTGCCATAATCCACACTTCTTGCCATGATGTTGTTTAGCCTGTGGTTTTTGTTATCAACAAAACAAATCTATTCAGGCCCATTACTCCCCTTCTAATTTCCTTCTGCTGTGAAAATGGTCAACTGTTTCTTTTTTTAATTTTTCATTTCTGCTAAATTTATTCAAAAGTCTTTGATTAAAAAAATGCTATAAAATGCTCTTAACATGTCCCAATATATCATGCCTGGTGAATTTCCTCTATCTACATGCTTCTTAACTTTCTCGAAGAACTAATATTTCCAAAAACTATGCTGATTCTTTAGCATGTCTTATTGTTCTGCAGGCTTAATAATCCTGTATTCTCTAATGATACTATAAGTTTATCTTAGCCACAAGACCAAAAAGCGACTTTTAATTCTAGATTTTAGGTTAATTTAGTTTTAACTAATAAGAATGATGCTTTTTAGCATTTTCTTAATGTATTCCTCCTCATTTATTATTGAATGTCCTGGATATTCAAAAACTATTTTCTCCTTTTTTTTCCCTTTCTGCTGGTTAATGACTACAATAAAATTAATAAAAAAAATATTCCATAATACTTTGCACTATGCCTGGAGCAGATCTTGAATTAACTCTCCTTACTTTTGTTTTCCTAGATGTCTTTCTCAAGATTGGTACTGCTATTGCTTTCCCGATCACTTGTATAATAGGCTTCATTCCAATTGCCTGGTAGGGGAAGAAATTATAGAGGACCATATTTTGCATGTTTTCATTAGAAGATGAGCAAATATTACATAAAAATTGTCAGATGGATTTGTTAGTTTTCAATTTGGCATAAAATGTTGGAACTTCATCTTGTTGCCTCTGATAGTTCTTTATTTGCTCTTCCTTAAAGTTTCAATTGTGGTGTAGTTCTAACAAAAATCAGTGAATGGTAATTTCCATTACCCGCACTTTCTATAATTTATCCTTTATACTTTTCATTTCTATGTTGTTGAACACTCCAGTAATCTAGAAGCTAGTTTGCAGCTTCATTTAAAAAATGTGCTTACGTGTATGAAAAATTCTATGTATGTTTGTAAGTGTGTGTATCTGCTGTATACATGCACATATACACATATATGCAAATAATTGCAGCAGCAAATACATATACACATACATACTATATACCAGAGGTCTCCAACCTTTTGGGCACCTAGGGATCGGTTGGGGACCACTGCTATATACTCTGTGTGTATACACACACACACACACACACACACAGACATATATAGTATAATTATATACTATACATATAAGAGCAGGGTTTTTTTTCTCATAGAACGCCCAGAACGGAGTTCCGGCACCTTTTTTGGATGGAACCTTGTAGGGTAGGCAAGGCGGGTTGTATGACGTGTGTGAGTTCCAGCACCTTTTTTTTTTTTTTTTAGAAAAAAAGCACTGTATAAAAGTGTGTGTCTCTGTGTATTTGCTGCTGCAGTTAATAGCACTATAGGTAGTTTACTTCTTATTGTTTTCTTTTTCCCCATTGTTTTGTTTTATTAAATAAATATATGGAAGAAAATCATGTTAGTGTTTTAGCAGTATATTCCAAGATCGTTCCCTTATTTTCACTATTATCAATTTCCATTTGTTTTGCAATAGTGTGTGATCTTTTCTTTAAAAATGTGGGTAAACATCTACTTTTTGAAGGAAGCCTGTGTAAGGACCCACTTCAATCTACATCTTAAGAAAGCGGAACTATTGGAAATGGTCTCTTCCAACAGGAACTTTTATTAAAAGAAACTGATAGCGGGCATGATAGACAGGATCTGAGGGATTCCCTTATAATTCGATGTTTTAAAATGTCCTTAAGCAGCCCTCCCACCCCGCAGTTCTTCTGGGCGATTCAAACCGGCAGATTTCTAGGTGTCAACTCCAGGAGAGATAACATCAGTCTGGCTCCGTTGGCACGATCATTCAACATCTCCTCACACAGATCCCAGATGCTGCATCTTCCCCCCCCCCTTTCTCTCGCTGGCCAGTAAAGGAGGAGAAGTTCAGAGGAGCATAGGATGAAAGGCAAATGGCTACATTGTTATGGTTACCAGATCCAAAGTAAATCAACAAAAGGTTACTTTGTACTGAATAGAGGAAGTGAAAGTAATAAAAAAACCCATGCATACCCCCTCCCCCTTAGTAGTATAACAGAATCCAGGAGAGAGTAAGAATTGGTTTTATATCAGAGAAGATAGATAGAAATGAAATATAACTGGATTCTGACATCCTGCCCCCCTTAAAAATAAGAGAGATCCACCTGTGAAGAAAACAAAACAGGTATAAAAGTTAGTCTGGTGACTGTTGTTCTCTTTTCAGCAAACTGCAGTGAAAAATTGGGTGCATTTGCCTGAGATTTTTGGGTAATTCTAATTCTACTGTTACTGGGTTTATGATTTTTTTTTAATTGGAAAAGGTTCTATATATTTTGGTCCAAGTTTTTTACAGGGTTGTAGGGATTTTAGGTATTTGTAGACAAATATACAATTTCTCCTATAATGAATGGTGTGGGTTCAACTCTTTTTTTATCTGGTTATGCTTTGTATGCTTGCCTAGCTTCGTCTAGGGCTTTTCTAACTATTGGCCAGGTGTTTTGGAATTGTTCTATCCATTCTTTCAGTGATGGGATTGCCGGTTTGTTTGGGATTAGTTCTGGCATGGGGTTGAAACTTTGACTGGTGGCTATTTGAAAAGGAGTGTAACCTGTGCTGGAGTGGACTGCATTATTGTAGGCAACTTCTGTGAAAGGGAGTAGGTCCGTCCAATCCGACTGTTGGAAATTAATAAAGCATCTTAAATATTGCTCAAGTACTGAGTTAGATTTCTCTGATTGACCGTTCCCCTGAGGATGATGACTAGATGTCAGTCCCTGAGTGATCCCTAAAAGGGATAAAAATTCCTTCCAAAATGCAGACGTAAATTGCACTCCCCTATCAGATATGATGCGTTGGGGTGCCCCATGCAATCTGTAAATATGCTGCACAAAAAGTTTTGCTAAGGCTTTTGCGGTGGGAATCTTTTGGCAAGGTATAAAGTGCACCTGTTTGGAAAACAAGTCCGTGACCGTCCAGATGACAATATTCCCATTGCTTTCTGGTAATTCCACTATAAAATCCATGGCTATTTCTCTCCAGGGGGCTGAGGGATTTGCCACTGTTTGTAACAGTCCAGGCGATTTCCCTTGCAACCTCTTTGCAGTTGCGCATATTGGGCAACTGGCCACGTAACTTTCTATGTCCTTTTTCATGGATGGCCACCAAAATTGCCGTTTAATTAAGTGTAATGTTTTTACAAATCCAAAATGTCCTGCTGATTTTGTGTCATGGCAAAGCTGCATGAATGTGGGTGGTTGGTATATATAACTTTTTCCCCACCCAAGGCAGTCCGTCCTTAATTGTGCATACGTGTCTATTTTTCTGGAACCATTCATCTGTTTAGAAAGTTTTCCGGAATTCAATTCCGATTTGGCTACCCAGCTGCGGTTTTAATTTAGTTTGGGCTCTGGTAGTTACTGGTGCTGCCAGTTGTGATTCCGCCATAAGTGGTTTAGAATCGGTGGCTCACGTGCTGTTATATTGGGACATGCGAGATAGTACATCTGCCAGGAAGTTCTTTCCCTCCGGCAAGTGCTTGAGCGTAAAGTTGAATTGGTGAAAATGTTGGGACCAGTGGGATTGCTTGGGGTTGAGCTTCCTGGGTGTTTTCAAGGCTTCCAGGTTTTTGTGGTCTGTCCACACCTGAAAAAGGATCTTATTCCCTTCAAGGAACTGGCGCCATGTAAGTAATGACCAACGTATCCTGTATGCCTCTTTCTCCCACACGGGCCAGCGCTGTTCCATTTTGGTGAGTTTCTTGGATGTATACGCACAGGGTTGCAATACCCCTTCATCATTTTCTTGTAATAGTATAGCCCCCACTGCCACATCACTTGCATCCGCCTGTATTACCAAGGGCTTATCTGGATGTCTGGATGCCTCAGTACTGGTTTGGCAGAAAAGAGTCTCTTTAACCTCTCAAATGCCACTTGGCATTCCATTGTCCATGTTAGTGGCTGGCTAGGTTTTACTGAGGATGCTCCCTTTGTTTTTAGTAAGTTCGTGAGGGGCAGGGCTATCTGGGCAAATGAGGGAATGAATTGGCGATAAAAGTTTGTGAAGCCCAGGAAACTTTGTAGCTGCTTTCTTGTGCGAGGTGGTGCCCATTCTAATACTGCTCTGACCTTCCCTGGGTCCATTTCAATGCCCTGTGGGGATATGCGATAACCCAGATAGTCTATTTTTTCCTGGTGGAATTTGCATTTCGATAATTTGGCATATAGGTGGGCAGCTTGCAGTTTCATTAAAACCGCTCTGGCTAGGTTGACAGGTTCCTCTTTGGATTCGGTGAAGATAAGGATGTTGTCTAAATAAACCAGGACCCCCTTAAATAGGTTCTCCCTTAGTAACTCATTGATTAATTGCATAAATACTGCAGGACCCCCTTGTAATCCAAATGGCAAAACTTTGAATTGGTAGCACCCCATTGGGCAATTAAATGCAGTTTTCCATTCATTCCCTTCCCTAATTCTAACGTGGTAATATGCTTTCCTTAGATCTAGTTTAGTAAAAATTCTTCCTTTCGATAGGTGTGATAACATGTCCTTCATGAGGGGTAGGGGGTATAGGTTGCTTTCACTGATTGTATTCAATAGGTGGTAGTCCATGCACAAGCATAAAGAGCCATCCTTCTTCTCTCTAAAGATGACTGGGGCGGCCACTTTAGGCTTGGCAGTTTCGATGAACCCCCTTTCTAGGTTTTTCTTTATGAATCTTTCCATTTCCTTCTTCTCCTTCGGGCTCATGGAGTATAGTCTGGGCTTCGGGAGTTCTGCCCCGGGCTTGAATTCTATGGCACAGTCCGTAGGCTGGGAGGGGGGAGCTCATCCGCCCTTTCCTCACTGAAAACTTCAGCAAGATCTCTGTATTTTTCGGGTATTTCGGGCAGCCCTTTTTCTTCTCCCATGTATGCTTTTTCCATTCTTAATTTTGGTAGATCCCCTTGGGGTTTTAAGTCCGTAGGGTCCCCCTTCGGGAAATTGATTTCTGCCATCCTCCAATTTACCCAGGGGTTCCATTTTTTTAACCATTTCAGCCCTAGGATTATTGGGCATTCCATTCCTGGGGTCACTATGAACGTTATGTCTTCCTCATGGTTTCCCAGGAATAAGTGGACTGGTAAAGTGGCTAGGGTAGCTGGCACCCTCCCTACTATGAATCCATCTAACTGGCCAAATGAGATTGGTTGTTCTAGCCTCCTCACTGGAATGCCCAGCTTCCCCACTAGCGTCGGGCTAATGAGGCAGCGGGTGCAGCCAGAGTCTATTAAGACTTTCACCTTGACAGCTTCAGGCATGTAGGGAATTAATATAGTCTTGAGGATGGGTGCGATGGGTCCACTTACCAGGGGTTTGCCCTCCGAGCTGTCGTCTGAGGCATCCACCAGCCCTGTGGTGTAGGCTGGAGTCCCTTCCCCATGTTGGGCAGAGGTTGGGGATTCCACAGCCTCTATCGCTCTCAGGGTGGGTTCTTTTGGCTTAGCTGGGGACTTCCCGGATTTACTGGCCAGTGATCTGTCTGGGTTGTGCTGGGGGGCTTTCGAGCAGCATTCTACAGCCCGATGCCCCTCTCTCCCACATTTGAAACAGCCCATTGGCTTCTTGGCCGTAGCCGGTGGCTTCGCTGGCTCGCGCGTTAGCTCAGGCGGCAAGCGGCCCCATGGTTTTCCTCGGCCGTGCCTCTTCAGTAGGTTGATCTCTGCTTCCTCTGCCAGGATGTACCACTCGTCGAGTTGGTGTGGGCCCCCCCGGGCAGGCAAGCATCATACAGGTCATAATTTAGGCTGTCTTTGAAATGGCTAAGGAGGATGTCTTCCGGCCAGTTCAGCTTGCTGGCAATGGCCTGGAATTCTTGCGTATATTCGGCTACCAGGCATCTGCCTTGCCTCAGCATTTTGATTCTTTCACGGGCTTTGCGATCATCCAGGGGGTCTTCAAATCGACTTCTCAGAGAGGACATGAAACAGTTGAAGTTGTTGAGCTCTGGGGCATCGGAATTGTGCAAATTCACCACCCAATCTGCGGCTGGTCCATCCAGGGCAGATTGCACAATACGGATACGAGCTTTATCATTGGGGATGTCCCATCCATATTCTTCCATGTAGCTGAGGACTTGAGTTAGGAAGAACCCCAAGCATGGCAGCTTCCCCCTGAATTTCGCATCCAGTGGCAGGAATCTTTGGATGGATCACCGCCGATGGTATTGTCTCCCGTCCTGATCGCCATCTGCAAGTCGGCGGGGAGTGGGGGCGGCCGAGGTGGTAGCTGCTGTTTCAGTGGATGTCCCCGGGACTATAGTTTCTGATTCCCCATCCATGTCTCTCCAGCTGCAGCTCCAGGTGCTGGTGCGGCCGCAGGGTTCAGGTTTCTCCTCCCCTAGAGAACCAAGGGTTCCTTTCATCAGGTCAATAGCTTTCTCTAGGATCCAGTTCGAGTGCTGTGCACAACTTCCTTCCTCTTCGCTAACGTGCAGGGATTTCTCCATCTCTTGCTTCCATTTGGGTTGGTGGCTGTCCTGTCTCAGGGTCATCTTTCTTGTTCTCTTTTCCCACTCGTCTATCTTGCCAACGCCCATCGACCACTGAGGTTTGGGGTCGCACATTTCCACCACTTCCACTCCTGAGGAGTATGACATCTCGGATGCCGATAGCTGGCGGGATCCCGGTCAGGGGGAAGGCTCCCTTTCTATGGGGTTTTCTCCCTTCCCTGCCTCATTGTCCAACATTGTAATTTTTGCAAAGTCCCCCGGTAAGGTTCTTCCTTCCAGGTTGACTATTACTGCAGATCCTGTCTAATGTAAGGACCCACTTCTTAAGAAAGCAGAACTCTTGGAAACAGTTTCTTCCAACAAAACTTTTGTTAAGAGTAGTTGATAGCAGGCATAATAGACAGGATCTGAGGGATTTCTTTACAGATCGATTACTTTAAAGTGTCCCTAAGCAAACCCCACTCAACAGTTCATCCGGACGATTCAGACTGGCCAATCCCCAGGTGTTAAATCCATTGTGGGAAAGGGGAGATAACATCAATCTGGCTCCGTTTGTAGTGTGATGTTCCACAGCTCTTACCTCCTTTTGAGAACGGAGAAATAAGCCAGGTTCCGGAGGTTTGTACTTCTCCCCCCCCCCCTTTTCCTAGCTGCCTGGTTAGGGAGAAGAAGGTTCAAAGAGATGCATAGTGCAGGAGGCAATTTGTTACATTGTAATGGATAGTAGACACTGAATCAAGAAACACAAGGTTACATTGTAGCGAATAGAGGAAGTGAAAGCAATAAACCCATATGCATATCCCCTTCCCCCTTGGAAGTATGGCAGAATCCAGGGAAAGGTGAGATTTGGTTTTAGATCAAAGGAGATAGATAGAAATGAAATATAACTGGATTCTGACAGCCATGAGTAAATACTTTCAGTTTGTTGGCTACATCCAATTTGTTCTATTTTCTAATAATTTATTGTTGTTGTTGTTCTTATTATTATTATTATTTATTTTATCTGTATTTTACAGTTGAGAATTGATCTGATGAAAGATCATTTATATATGATGGAAATAATAATGATTCAAATGATCAATCATAATTCATCATTTTTAAAATGTGTGTTGTTAAACTGCCAGCTTGAAGGCTTTTTCTTTTAAATAAAAGTGCTGTTTTGCCATTTTCTTGAAAAAAATGATTGAGGGGCTATCTCTTTAAAGTTTTCTTTCCAATCCCACCCTGACTCCCCTTTGCACAGTCTTTCTAAATCACTTTAAAAAGTTCTGGCATTAAACCAAAATGAGAAAACACGCAACAACTGAGCCAAACAAATCAAGGACATTTATGCATATAGTAGGAACTCTAAATTTTGTGGTCTTCTTTTGAGAAGAAAAATAGAGGCCTGGCATTGGGCGTCTACTTCTTTTCCTTTTCAGATGCATTTTCCCAACTGTACATTCTCTGCACAAGCTCCTTTTGTTCACTACTGTGAGCCAAATCTCCATGTTACAGCAGTTGCCCAGATGTTCCCTATCAAATTCAAACTCATGCCAACAAACTTTGGCACACATGAAAGTACACTGAGTAATAGGCCTCCACAAATACTGTTTTCCTCCTCTGATTTCTGCAAGCATTTTAAAATGCTAATGAGTTCCACTCAGCTGCAATCTGAAAGAGACTGCAGGGCAGGGCTGTGAGAGTGTCCAGCAAATTAACAGTTAAGGTCTAGGAGGCGTCTTGATGATCTGGTGCCCTGAGGGTCTTGTCTGGAGTTCTCTAACCCTGAACCACTGTCACTAGCTTTCCTGCTAATAGCTTTCCAGCAACTGAGCTAAAACTGGATGATTTTGCTTTCCAGAGTGAAACTGAACTCCCTCTATAGTTAAAAACCCATTTTCCTTCTCTTAAATTGCAAAGGATGACAAGGCTCATGGCAAGATGTTCCTAAGCAGAGCCATAGTTATGTAATGGAACATGCACATTCTGACACTAAAGGATAACATTGGTTGGCAGTCAGCTTAAGAAAAAAACCCTTGCTGGTGAATGGCTTGGCAGAATAATCCTAAGGAGTCCACCATATTGGCCTAATGTCTCCCACATGGCCCAGCATACTTTTATTAGCTTAGTACCATCTCCCCTAGTTCATTTCCATGCCTTTCAAAAGTAGCAAAACACATTGCAGCCCATGTTTTTCCCACCCTGCCAGGTATCTTTCCCTTTCTTTAGTGTATCCTCAGTTTAGGATCTCTCCTGACCACAACTGTGGCATGAAACAAGTAGAGATGGGGTATTCCTATAAGTTATACAACAAGATCACCTTAAAGATTTAGCTATGCCTAAATGTGCAGAAATACTATGTATTTTAATTTATATCAATACAGGCAAATTTAAAAATAATCATGAGGAATTGATTAAGCTTTTATAGATAGGTTGCCTTAAAATTAATAATTATTGATGGGGCCTGAGACAATAATAAAACCAAGCGACACAAAAGGAAATTAATCAGATAAATATTCAAGGCATCAGGGAAGACAGGTCACCATAAATACAGCAGATATGGGGGAATGACTAAATCAGCATGAGATTTTGAGGCATGTTCCCTTCTGTTATCTGAAGAATGAAAGCTGGATAGAACAGAGTTTATCCAGCAGCAAATTCCCATCCCACCCCACCCCCAAAAACATTCTCAGGTATTAGTATAGCTTTATAGTGACTGATGAACACAACCCTCAAAAGATCTCTGCATTTTTTTGACATCAGAAATCACTTTACTTAATATTTCATTAAAAATTTAAAGTCTAGATCTGAATTCAAGAAAAATTATTATACTAAGACAGAAGCATAATTTGCTGTACATATCCATTCCCAAGATTTAAGAGTTCCATCAACGGTTCTGTGAACACAGTGATATTTTCATCCTTGTCATCTGAAAGGCCACATTATCACCAAGTATGAAATAAACTCTTGAAAGAGTCCTTAAATTTTCCTTTTATAAACACGGTGAATGGTATTAGGTAACACTTCACACATGGTCTGATATAAATATTTACAATAACTGGGAATGTGATTGATATATGTGAATCAATTATACCAGAGGAATTTTTCCAGCAAAATTTCAAATGAATGCAGCTTCCATACTCTTTTCCAGAGTTTTATTATTTGGGGTTTGTGTTGCAGCTCTGGCAAGTCATAATCAGATGGAAATGCATGAATTTTGAAAGCTCTCATGCTGGCAAGAACAGTTCCTGAGTAAACAGCAAAAGTAGGGGATGATAAAATAAATATCCGGAGAGAACTCTACAACCATAGTTGCTCTGTGATCAGTATTTGCTCAGTGATTTCATTGAACTTCTAATTATGTTATTACAATTCATTTAATTTCATCTCATTAAAACAAAGGTCACCACACAGGATGAAGTAAAAACACATTTTTATAGCATTAATTTATATGAAGGTTTCATGGGAAAACTTCCTGAAGGGCTAGTCCACAGTTTGTTCCTGTATTTCACTTGAAAAAGAAGTGTCATTTGTGATTTGTCTGAGAATAAAAAATGCCATCCTCTTCCTTTTTGGTCATAATAATAGTCTGACACTAATTATGTGGAGAAAAACTGAATAATTGACACGTTGATACTGTTTTGTGTTCCAGCCTGCTACCTGGATTGGGCTAGCTCATCTTGTAGTTCTTAAGTCAACTGCTGCAAAAAAGATAATAAAATCAGGTTGATCACATGGTTGCCCCACTTTATGACTGTCACGTTTTACAACTGTAATGGGAAGACTCCATTGCAGTCATAAATTGAAGACTACTTGTACATAACTGGCATTGTAACTACTAATGAATTTTACTTATATGTTAATGTAAATGAAATGAAATTTAATTTTGACCAAGCAACGTCCACCATTTTTTGAAATAGAGCCCCTTGGCTTTCTACTCAAAGATTACGAAAAATCTTAAAAGGTTTTGCATCCTATTCTAATCTTTCCTGTTGCAGATTTGTAAAACTGAATCTAAAATATGCTTAAAGAGAGTCAGGGGCATGTGTGAGATATGGGGGGGGGGGGTCAATAACATCAAAATGGAAGGAACAATTGGTTAATTATGCCCCCTTTTCCCCTCTGGAAACCTCTAGTGAGAGGTTTGATCAAGAAAAAAATGCATCATCTTGGAGAAAATCTTTCAGGGAGATGTACCAATCTGGGCTGGGCAATTGGGTAAAACTGAAGTGGAAGTTAAAATGATAAAAATTGGGATGACTTTTTCCATATCATTCCTAAGTGCCCTATCCTCCCAACACCTATTTTTGTATCCTCTATCTACTCTACTGTTCAATTAATACAAATGTTAGAAGCTCAGGCTTCAGTCAAGTGTAAACATGTTATTGATGAAATGGCATTTGTTGTGACTTTTCTATTAGTTGATCAAAAGACACCAGAATCAGGAGTAGATTGCTCTAATGCTTGTTTTACTTAAATTTCTAGAATAACTCCAACAAATCTGAATTATACATATACTGTAGATAGACCAAGGCAATTGAGTAACAATACATTACAGAAAAATGTAATAAATCGGTAACAGTGACACCATGCACATACAGTATTTCTCCTTGCCAAAGTACAGACTTTGTTATATTTAAAATCTAGGTGCTTTGGTTGTTTTTTAAGTATGTGAACAGAATAAAATCTGTCACCATAAACCAGCGTACTCCAACTGTTCAACAGAATAAGGAAGCATGTTGTCTATCTACTTCAGGGCTAGGTGGCATTGATAGACATGATGAAAGTTTGAACTCATTGAAAACTGTTCAGTTTGCTGATCTGTTCCCAGCCACCAAACTACAAGTTATGTCTTCATCATTACTATCCAAGATATTCAACATGTAGTTCCTCCAACACTTAAGCTCTCAATTGAGGTATTATTACTATTTACAATCCCCACATTATGCAACAGCTGTTAAGTCAAAATTCATCATGGAAATGTTAAAACTCCATGGACTGAGATTATGTTTGCATTCCAGCCAGTTTGTGTTGCCATGTAGATCTGAAATAGTGTTGGATCACCCCTGGTTGCTGCTTGAATCATTTTGAAGGAAAACTTTTTATCTCTATCAGAGAAAGCATGTCAAAGATTCGCCATCTGATGTAGATTATTCAGACTTTTTACCTTGTATGATTCATGAGATAAATTTCTGTGTGATTATCTAGTTAAATTCTATTTTATACCCTTAATGCTGCATTTCAGCAGCTACTATAAAGGAAATTCCTTTTTGTGGACTAAGCATTGACACTTGTGGTTGATGATGAGTGATGATATAAATCTTGGTTTAAACATTTTACCAAAGCTTAATACTATCCTCTTTATTTGTATGTACTTTTTTATGCAGCTATAAGAATGATGCAAAAACTACCATTCACTACTGTCTTTCATAATGTGTGATATAATGACATATTGTGAAGCATTTCTAGCCAATTCCACTGGTAAGCATGGGTTACAATATTTAATGTATGACTTTATGTCATTTGCTTTTTGTGAAAACTTGTTTATATATGCACACCCCACTTGTAGTAAAATATTCAAGGCATAGAGCAGAGTTCCTCAACTTTCCAGCTTTGTGGACCGGAGGGAGGGAGAGGGGATTGAGCCCCACGAGTGGTGTGTGTGTGCACACTGCTTGCAAAAGTGGGGATGTATGCACACAGGTTCACCCACTTCTGCAGCCGGTGCGGGGAGGAGATGGTTCTGCACAAGCGGCAGCAAGCACTCACACACACAGCTCTGTTTGCAGGAGCGGCAGCCATGCTCACCTGCGGCTCGTGCAAATGGAGCATGTGCGCACACACTTGTCCATTGGTCACCTGCCAGCTCTGCGGCTCAGTTCCGAACAGCTCAGGGCCAAGTAGTGGGCTGTGGCCTGGGGGTTGGGGACCCCTGGCGTAGAGCAAAGTGGCTAAATTTCACAAGAATTTGTTATAATAATTTAAAAACCTCAAAGTCTGTAACAATGATACAATCCTTTGCCTGCAATTATGGAGGTGGAAACACCTTGGAACTTTCTTCAGTCTCCATCTGCAAATAAGCCTCTGCTAGATCTTTTTTGCTGAAATGCAGCACACTTAGCAAAAGCACTCTAAATTCTAGACAAAAGGCATTGTTCACCTGTAACAGAGGATTAATGGAAACTTTAAAATCACCATAAGTCCTGATGGTTCTAATTTCTTTAGCTACAACTTTTGAAAGACTTCTCTCAGCTTCTATCCAATCCAATGTTCACCTTTTCAGATATGATGAATGGATATGCTTCATGAAACTTTAATGTGTTGTAAACTCCTGAAAACTATTTTATCTTTGATATGTTTGAGTGTGATAATAGCATTTTTAATACAGGCATAATATCATCCAATATTCTTCTCCGCATAATTTTAATGGTATCTATGGACTGAAGTAACATAAAGTTTGTTAATGGAACTCCAATCCTCAGTCAATCAGATGCCCAGAGGCCTGGTATACCTGTTTTCACAATATAGATGCTAATATTTATTTGTTAGTTAGTTAGTTAGCTGCCCATCTCGCTCTTTTACAGGGAAGAGAATGTTGATTTATTCTTTATTGCACCTGAGGGCAGGACAAGAAGCAACAAATGGAAGCTTGTTAGAGGGAGATTCAATATGGAAATAAGGAGGAATTTTCTGACAGTAAAAACAATTTATCAGTGGATCAGCGTGCCTTTTGGAGTTGTAGGTGCTCCATTGCTGGGGGTTTTCAAAAAAAGATTGGACAACCATTTGTCTGGGATGGTATAAGGACTCCTGCCTTGGGCAGAAAATCGGACTAGAAGACCTCCAAGATCCCTTCAGCTCTATCTTTTCTCCAATATAGGTTTTTAATTATATTTTTGTATATTCATAGATTTCCAGTCATCTATGTCACTATCAAACACATTAATCTTATCAATAAAGTGAGGCCTTCTGCTAGGTTCCCTCTTGTGTTTACACAGTCATCAGCCATTATCAGCCATTCAGTCCTGTCCTACCCTCAGCCACTCTATGGATCAGTACTCTCCATGCCCCTCTGTCTTGCACTACCTCCTTCAGATTTGCCATGGTCATCCTGGTATCATTCTTTTAAGTGTCAAACCAACGGTTACCAGGATGGTTCCTTCTCCTTTTTCTGCTGATCACTCCCAGCATGACATGACCAAAGTATGACAGTTTCTGTTTGGCGATCTTGGCTCAAGTGATATTTTTGGTGAGGTTTGGTTTAGGATTTGTTTGTTATTTGGGGATGTGTAATAGTCGTCTACAGTACCACAGTTCAAAGGTGTCTACCCTTCTCCTATCTGCCTTTTTCAGAGTCCAGGTTTTGCAGCCATAAGTAGTACTTGGAAAAATTGTTGTGTTAACTGATCTGCATTTGGTTGTGAAGCTGATGTCTTTACTCTTCTAGATATTATTCATGCCAGACATTACAGTACTTCCAAGTGCTACATGCTTTCTGATCTTAGGGCTGCAGTCATCACTTTGGTCAATTTTAGAGTCCAGGAAGATGAATTCCTTTACTGTTTCAATGGTTTCATTGTAGATCTACACTCTTACCTGTGTGTTCTCTGCAGTTGTCATTATCTTTGTTTTCTTGATGTTAAGGTGCAGTCCAAATTTTTCACTTTCAACTTTGCCTCTCAGGATTAGCTACTCCAGATCTTCCTTGTTTTCCACGAGCAATGTTATATCATCTGCATATAGGTTGTAGACAGTCCGACCACTGATTTTAACCCAACAGTAGATTCCTCCAAATGAGCATTTATCATATTTCTGTGCACATGTTGAATAGTATAGGTGACAGGGTGCAATTCTGAACCATTTTGTGTCTCCATATTCTGTTCTTACAGTGGCTGCCTGATCAGAGTACAATGACTGAATGAGTTGGATGTGGTGTGATGATATTTCCAGTTCTTTGAGGCAGTTCCAGAACTTATCATGGTCAACATAGTCGAAGGATTTTGTGTAGTCAATGAAGCATATGTACAGCTCCTTTTGGTATTCCTTTGCTTTTTCCATCATCCAATTTACATTGGCAATATGATCATGCATTCTTCTTCCTTTCAGAAATTCTGCTTGTACATATGGCAGTTCTCTGTTGGCGGTTGGATTCAAACGTTGCTGGACTATCTTCACATGTGGTATCAAAGCTATAGTTTGGTGGTTGGAGCAGTCTTTTGTATCACCTTTCTTTGATACTGGGATAAATATTGACCATTTCCATTCTTTGGCCACTGACTAAACTTCCATGCACTTTGCCAAAGCGATGTCAGTGCCTTTGTTGGCAGCAGTCTCAGCAACTCTGCAGGAATTCCATCAACTCCTGGGGCTTGGCAATTAGGCAGCTGGTTGAGTGCCCACACTACTTCCTTCTCCAGAATATCTGGTTCCATTTCTGGTAGGTCAGCTTCTCCTCTTATGGCTTGTCCTTGTTTTTTGTTTGTGTAAAGTTGTTCTGCATATTCCTGTCATCTTTCTCTGAGTGCTTGTTGGACATCCAATTCCTGCTCATCACGTCCTCTTGACCATAGCCTTTCTTGCCATGAAGGGTTTCTGGCCTTCCTTACATAAGGTCTCTTGTATGACCACTCATGGCTGCTTCCTTTACATTGCTCAGTGCACTACTTTTCTTTATCTTTTCTTGTTTCTATCTAGAACTTTGCATTTAGTCTTCACATTTGTTCCCTGTTACCAATGGCTTTTGTTTTCCTTCTCTCTTCTGCAGTCTCTATTGTAGTTTCTGATATCCATCTGGCCAATTTTATTGACTTCTTGTATATAATATTTTCTTGGGCTACTTCAATGATGGTTGTTTTTATTTCCTCCCATAGCTCATCTCGTTGTCTTTCTGTGATGTTGAGCAGTTCAAATCATTTCTCGACTTCAACTGCATATGCCAGGGGAATATTTTTGCCATCAAATTTCTGAATCATGAGTGGTCGTTTGACACTGCAGCACTTGAACTTTATCTTCACAGCTAACAGTTCATGGTCTGACCCACAATGTGCATCAGGGAACATTTTCATGGCAAGGATGGAACTTTACACAGTCAACTAGTAAATTCTTCTTTTGCTTGCTTGTTTTTACTGTAGCTTGAGAAGCCTCTCCCTAGTCCTAATTTATCATTGCTTCTCTACAGACACCATTGACTCTGTAAGAATTACAACATATATGGTCTGGCCAAGGTAACTGATCACAATCGTACTTAATCATCCAATAACAATAATAACCCAGTACACTACAACATTCACTTGTGATGAAATTAACATGATGAAAGGAAAATAACTGTGCCTTGTACACCTACAGAATGCATAGAACTACAATAGAGCCACATGAATGCAGCTAAGCACCTGTGTCTGAAACATCTAAGAAGTTCATGAAAGTTGAATTTAGAAGAGAAAGAGGGACCTGAGATCCCACTGCTAACATCTGATGAATAATGAAAAAGGTAAGGTAATTTCAAAAGGACATCTATTTTTGTTTATTGATTAATCAATGTCTTTCAAATGTGAAAATCACAGCACATTAGATACATGGGTGTGCTAGGCTGAAGAGTTTATATGAAGACAAGATAGTAATTGTTGAAATAAGATATGTAGCAACTAAAGTGGGAAAAAGTGCCCCAATAACTCATTTGTTGGACATATCATAAGAAAGGCTAAATTAGGCAAAATAGAAATAGAAGTTAAAAAAATGGAATAAAGATCAGCAACATCAAATAAGTGATTTCACTTTAATGACTAGAAATAATGAAGATTTTACAAATTTCTTTTAAGCCACAATAAAAGAATGCAAAAGCAATCTGCTGCTTAGCATTTAAAAACTCAACATCAAAAGGCAATGCCAATCTAGTGAAAATAGATGAAGAAAGTGATTATAGTAAGATAAAATTTAGCTTCCTAGGTTCACACATTCACAGGCAGCCTTAAAATAAAGAATCATCTACTTGGATAAATCTAAACAACATACAGAGAGTATGTTGACAACAGAAGTATATATTGTCTAGGTCAGGGCTTTTCAACCTTTTCACCCATTGTACCACTTTTAGGATATGGCAATATCCGAGCACCACCGGTCGCCTAGCAAGGTGTCAAAAACTTGATGACTAAAAAAAAAAAGAAAAAAGGAAAAAAGTGATAAAGTACAGATAGTCCTCGACTTACAACAGTTCGCTTAGTGACTGTTCGAAGTTACAATGGCACTGAAAAAAGTGCCCCCCAAGCCACAGCCGAGCAAGACACCTGCCTGCCCGCCCGGCGGCGCTCTTCCTCCTGTCTGAGGTTTTCATTGTTGTGAGCATTTCTGTTGGGGAGGTGGAGTGGGGAGTGTTTGGTTTTTATTCCCCCCATCTGCTGGGTGGTTGCAGCAAGTTTTGGTCACTTCACATGACCCTGGGACAGTGTGACCGTCATAAATATGAATCAGTTGTCAAGCCTCTGAATGTAAATCACAAGACCCTGGAGAGGCTGCAATATTCCAGCTGATCGGCATTTCTTCTGGGCTCAGAAGCGTTAGGATCAGCGCCGAGCTCCAGCTGGAGCCTGGCACTGATCCTGGCGCTTCCACTGAGCCTTGACAGCACTGAAGAAACGCTGATCCTGGTGCTTCCGCTGAGCCCTGACAGCCCTGTAGCTCCAGCCATCTCTCGCTCAGGCTTGTGCGGTGCTGCCACCAGTTCAGCTCATTCCCCTCCCCCGCTACCACTTTTCTAGGATGGTCGTGTACCACCTGCCAGGTACCAATGTACCACAGGTGGTACCCATATCACTGGTTGAAAAGCCCTGATCTAAGTCATGGTTTCCTAGTTCTAGCCATATGGATATGGAAGCTGGACCAGAAAAGCTGGACCAGAAAAGCTAAAGGAAAATGGAGGTCCTTGAATTAAATGTTGAGAGTAACTTGGACTATAAGGACAACAAATCATTCTATATAAGATAAAGTAAAATCAGACTACTCACTGGAAACACTAATAAAGCTTCAATATTTGGATATATAATAAGAAGAAAATCCTGATCCAAGGAAAATCAAAGACAATTTAAAAAGAGGCCAACAGAAGAGCAGGTGCAAAGATACTATCACAGATGACATGATCATGAACTCACATGAACTCAAAAAAACAGTTACTGACAGACAATATAAATGGTAAATTGTTATCCATCAAGTCACAACAATCAGAAATGGCTGAACAATAGCAGAAACAAGAGGAGGAGGCTCTTTAATTGTTGCTGAATAACAGTCTTTGTCCCTCACCATTTACAGACAAGTTGGAATGCAATAATATGTGAAGTACAACATTATTTCACATGCAAGTGAACAAATCTGCAGTTGGAGTTTCTCAGGGCACACATACTAAACTACATCAGCTTCCTACAGATCATAAACTATCCCAGAAAATTAATAGAAAAATGAGCAATAAACCTATCACTATACAGTGTGAGCTTTACATTGTTATTTTAAGATACGGTCAGTATTACTCAATCAACTATCAATACAATCTGTAGTCAGATAAATAATTAGAAACAGGAACAGTCAAATCATTTTGAGACTGTGCTCATCTGACAGTAAAACCCCACAAAGTATAAACAGGCTGTTTTTCTAAGTAGACACACATTGCATGGGCTGAAAACCTACAATTCTAAGCAATCAATTGGCCTTATTTCCAAATAAACATATATCCACCATGTAATTAGGATATTGAGTGTGACTGCCAGAGCCTTCTTTCTCTGTTGAGGATAAGTACTGTGAATGTACATATGGGTTGTGTTAGTCATGCAGAAGCTGTTAAAAATGTTTCAGAGATAAATCTCAGGGATTATACGTGGTCATTCAGTTATGAATATTCCTCAAAGGTCTCTGAAATGGCAGAACTTTAGAGCCTCTGCTAATCCTTTACAGATCTGACAAGTGTGGAACTGTGAAGGGCACGATGGCATATTATTAAGATCCACATTGCAGCATAAGCAGTATTAGTTATGCTTTAGCCTGCTGGATTATTATAACAAATAGCTTGATCTTGTACATGTTAATGAGAGGGGAAGGAAAATTTGAAGGTTCACAGGATTGAAGCCATCTCAGTCAGGCTTACTTCTTTTTTTTTTTTTTTTTTTCTCTATAAAATTTTTTATTGTTTTTATCATAAAAAAAAGAAATACATCACAGATATTATACAATGTTATATCCCATCCCCCCACCCCCCAGACTTCCCAAACCAACCTAGGCTAATATTCAAATACAAGTACACAAATATTAATATCTCTAACTCCAAAGTCTAAACTTAAGCAATCCATCTCCTCCGTATTAATAAAAATTATTCATTTAGTTAGTTCTTCAAATATCCAAAATCTTTACCATTTCAGCAAGATAGTTTAACACCATCCCTTACTTATACAAAAAAAA
>NW_015386370.1:1856203-1875105 GCF_001527695.2 Protobothrops mucrosquamatus | reverse complement strand
TCGCCTACATCGTCCATATAGGACGACTCGGGAACTCAACTCCTACCCCGGGCAGCTCACCTATCCCCTTATGCCCAGGGGAAAGGTATCAAGCCGTTTGACAGCTGATGCTGGCTGTCAAACCGGCTTTTACGCAAAACAGGCGGGAGGCAGCAAACAGCTGCGACCGACGAAATCGCCTGCCACCGGAAGTCTCCCAGGCTTACTTCTGAGTATGTGTATTTTAGAATCAGGCTAAACATGCAACTATTTATAGTTTTGCACTACTATCTAGAAGTCATAATTGAATGGACCTGCAATATATTTAACTAGTTATCTTGTACCCTCATCATGTGTGTCTCCTTCAAAGTAAAGCCACCTAGCTCTGAATGATTACTTCCAGTAAATGTTCAAAGAATTGCAGCTTTAGAAATAAATTACCTCTACTTTGATGTCCCCTTTATAGATCCTGACCTTGTAGTGAGGAAGGAACTTCCACATCCTAATGACATTATGAGCTGTACCACTGGGAGTGTACCTTTCAAAAGAATTCATGACTGGTCACAGACAAGAGATCAGACTGAACACAGTCTACTAGAAGTGCCAATCTACTTCAGAAGTCTATCACGAAATCCAAATCCATTCGCAATCAGGACAATGACATGATACTGAAAAATAAATCACAATCACCATCATCCCAGATTGGAAGATAATTAACAAGATGTTGGGGAAGAGCAGAAGGCAAGTAGAAATAGCACCAAGATTTATGATGTGGCTTGATTAAAACACAAAATCCAGCTGGTTATAATGCCCAGAGGAAAAGAGAAGTTAGGAGCTGTAAAGACATTTTTGCCATAAATATCAGAAGAGAATCAAATCTTCTCTTGCAGAGAAGAAAATCATAGAAGTGAAATAGCATATTTTTTAGCAAAAGAGTATCAAAATCTAAAAATGATAATACAATTTCAATTTGAATCCAAGTCAAGTCACTCAGTCATACAGTATGGTGTTCCAAGTCTATATTTCAACCAGAAATGCAGAGAAAGCAGAAGTTGAATAGTGCTATGGTAAATTGCAGCACCTTGTGATACAACCTAAAGACATCATACTAATTATATGAGAAGGTATGCTAAAGTTGGAAAGAAGTTAGCATCTGGAATACAGTAGTGGGAAAGTTTATTCCATATGTACAAAACAAAGCAGAAGACTGAGAAATATTCTTCAACAAACTTATGTGTGGACATAAGAGGGAGGGAGGGGGGAAGGACTGGTGACCTCCACTTATGACAGAATTCCATCTGATATTCAAAACAAATGTGATATTTGCATCTGTTTTATAATTATTGAGTTCAGAAATTACACTAAACCTGAGGTAACATAATGTGGCATCTTTGAATGTTCTATCCTTGATGTCAACCAAACCCTGCCTTGCCCTATTTTAATGCATAATACCGTAATAATGACGGAAGCTGGTGAAGTTCAGCCCCAATGGCATTTTGCAGCATAACATTGTAAGAATGTTTCCAGCTGCAGTCCACTAGTGCACCTGTCTTTACGCATCAGTCCCTCAGTTTCCCAAAGGGTTTTTGTGCTTAAAATCCTTCTTCGATACAGTAGAAGCAGTCACTTCCTAAGACGGTTCTTCTTCGAAAACAAGGATTTACGTTCAGGTGACACACTGAGCCACCAACTACTAGTCGCATTCGTAGCAAGGGAACTGAATGAAAGCAGAATTCAGTGTATTCTGCGAATCGAGAAAAAATGGGCCGCCTAAGCATGGTCCTGAGCCCTCTTCATCTCGGTACTTGCAAGCTCACGTCCTTAATGAGACCTACAAACTAGCACCACCAATCAGAGTTTAGAAGCGACAGGGTTGAGCTCCACCACCGCGCAATCTGTTGCTCAGATACTGCGGCGCGCGGCAAGCTGTCGCTACCCGTGGCTGACTCGAGCTCGCGTTCGCTGACTCAGCAGTCGGAACGAAATCGCCGCTTGGATATGGCGCTCCACCTGAAGCAAAGCGAGGCGAGGCCGCTAAGTAGAGATGCCTTTCGTTTCCGTGGCTGCGCATGTACACGCTCAGCAAACCGCGCGAGGCCTCAAGGAAGACCGGATTTTCCCAAGACACGGGGCGGGTTTTGGAGACGTGGCAGCGGAAGGCGGAGGTAGGAGGCACTATGGCAGGGGGTTGGGCCGGATTCTCGGAGCAGGAGCTTCGGCGGCTTCAGGGGCATCGCAAAGGTAACCCCAGCGAGGAAAGATGTTAGCAGCGGCGCTAGTGGAAGCGAGGAGCAGCCTGGGCTGCTGGAATTGGCGAAGAACTAACCGGCTGGGATTCCAGGATTTCAAAGCAGCTCATCGGTTCCTCTCCTCTGACGTCATCTCCCCGGAGTGGGGGTGGGGGTGGGATGCGCGAATCACATAGGCTCCGGTTGTCTGCCAGAATGGGAATAATCCTCTTAATTTCAGAAGAGCTTTCTCTAAGGAAATACGTCGGGTGGTATGTAGAGAAAGCAAAGATGAACTAGGAGATCCCTGGACTTATTTGCCGTAGGGGAGCTAGCATTATTTGCAAAATTTCTGATTTAAGAAAAGGCTATTGTGCTAATGAAGGTCAAAATAGATCGTTGAAAGATTCAGGCCAAACTGAAGAGTCGGTTTGGTTAAAATGCTGGACTAGTAACCAAGAGACCATAAATGCTAGGCCTCCTTTAGGCACACAACCTTATAAATTGTGGAGAAAATAGAAGAGCGCTTGCTGTTTATGTTGCTTTGAGTTACTCAGAATAAAGATGGTATATAAATCTAATAAATGCCACAAAATAGGGAGAACTATTCTCTTGCGTAGTTTATAAAGCTTTATACAAGGCAACAGGTACTTTAGATATTAACTTTCTCCTACGGATCCTCAAAATTCTCGGGGGGGGGATTTATGGGTGAGAAAGAGCTTCAAAGAAAGTGCCTTGGAAAAAGAGTAGAACTGGGTTCCTTGGCAACTATTTACCCAAGACCTAAATAATCTCTCAGACCAAAGCCAATTTAAGAAATTAGAGTTTGAGAGGCTCTGGGACCTTGCAGACTTTTCCATCATCTGCCAATCTTAATCTCAGTTGAAGCAAAATTTTCCTAGAGAAAACAATAAAATAATATAATGAATTGTCTTTCCCAAAGTGAAGTAGTAAGGATGGAGTAGTAAGGATGGAACTTGTTAGCCTCTACATGGTTTTTGACTCAAACTTAAATCAGCCTGAACTTGTGTGGCTAATGATCATGGCAAAATACTGGCATTGTTATTTGGGCAGAGGTGGGGAGTGAAGATGCAAAGGACCTATCCCTAATTCATGTTCTTTATTGACACTAATTTAAAAAGAAAAACTGTTGCCATGATGCTGTTCCAAAAACATTTGATTCCAAAAGTAGTGCTGGTCTCTATGTAAGTCTCAGTTCTTTTAAATAAAAATGCAAAAGTTCTGCTATTTGTATAGAAATACTCTCTTCTCATAGATATATGAAAGTGTGGCAACAAAGAACTGATGGGTTTAAAGAAAGTTGACCATATATTGCAAATTAGGTCCATGTACTACTTGTAATGTTAGCAGGAGCTGCAGAAATGTATTTCTTAGTAGTTTGTGTTAATAGTTTGTTTTTATCTTTTATATCAGTTAATGTCATGCCAACTTAAAGTATTTTAAATAGTTTTTATGACGGCTGAACTCAGGACATGTTTTTCTTTTATTCGCTTCCTTGGGAGAAGTGATATTTTTCAGCTGTGTAAAACCAACAACTACCTATTTGTGCTATTTAGATCCACAAGGGCCTTCAGTAAACAAAAACCACCAATGTCTGCAGCAGAAAAAGGCACCTCAGAAGACAGAAGAAATATTGGAATTGTCAGATGGAGCAGCATTGTTGCCTCTGGAGAAGGCTGAGCAACAGGAAGCCAGAAATCAACAAGTGGAAGTTGAACAGTCTTGTAATAGTGGTCCAGTTGCAGCAACAAGTAATCAGCTTGTGAAAAAGAAAATGGAATTGTTAGTAAGTCTGTGATAAAGTTGCAAGAATTTTACTATCCCTGATAAGTTAATTGGAGATTTGTAAGTAAACTGACATGCACACATTTTTCAATGGTTTTAGGGTATTAAGTAACAAGAACTTTCTAAACTTTCTCTTTTTGTTTTGGTATGTTTTGACTACAGTATAAAACCTGATCAATAGTATGTTTTCTGTAATGTCAGGCCACCTGCCTCTATAGAATCACCATTAACTAGTAGATACTTTATCAATTAGGAATAATTGTTCTGTGATTGCTGTATATCAGGCATGTCAAACTGCCGGCCCATGGGCCGGATGCGTCACACTGAAACCACGCCTACCCCATTGCCAGCAATAGGGAAAAAGTCGCAATACGTTGCGCGACATCACATGACGTCGCAAGTTTGACATACCTGCAGTATATGATCCTTCTGAGATTTTAGTTTAGCCCTCAAATGCCCCTCATTTGCAGAGTGGGCATACCTATAGAAGTCAAAATCATATTCAGAAGTATGAAGTTGTGTGCTACTTCTATTTAAGATCACTCTGTGGGCCCTAATATGTATACTTTTATGGATTCTTCCTTTTGAATCTTATAAGCCACACTTCTCCTTTCTCACATCCATACATTATATACATACATTAAGATAGTACTTGATCATGTATCCTATTTGAGGAATTCAGGAATCCTTGGACAGGATAACTGAAATCTGAAATATGTCTAAAAGATCTGACTTTTCAATCCAGGCTTAGCATTGGAAAAGTCTCTTGGGATTTTTCAAATTTGGAAAAAATGTTAGATAC
This sequence comes from Protobothrops mucrosquamatus, assembly GCF_001527695.2. NCBI lineage: Eukaryota > Metazoa > Chordata > Lepidosauria > Squamata > Viperidae > Protobothrops > Protobothrops mucrosquamatus. Next base: position 1,870,290 of record NW_015386370.1, on the reverse strand, counting down.
ATAGTAAGTCAGTTATTTATTACAAAGGCTATTCTGCCCAGAGTTTCTTGTGAGATGGGTGGCCATATAAATTTGATAAATAAGAGACAAAAAGGGAACAGAATTATTTATTGTGTCAGAACCCATATTCTAAAGGGCCTTTTCCTTTTCCTTTTCTTTCTAAACCCGAACCGCATTATCTCCCTGGGTTCTTCCATATCCTGGAGGGGAGGGGGAAAGCGCTTGAGGGTTATTGCCTTGTTTTCCTCTTTCCTCCTCCTGACATTAGACAGGATCTGCAGTAATAGTCAGCCCGAAAGGAAAGCCCTTACCGTGGGACTTCGCAAGACCATGTCAGACAATGGAGCAGGGAAAGAAGAATCCACCACAAAAGGGGAACCCCCTTGCCAGCCGGATCCCTGCAAACTATCCAGCTCTGAGACTTCCTACTCATCGGAAGAAGAGGTAGTAGAGGTGCGCAACCACAACCCTCGTTGGTCGATGGGTGTCGGGAAGAAGGACGACTGGGAGAAAAAGGTAAGGAAGGTGACACTTCAATGAGGCAGTCACCAGCCAGGTTGGAAGGAGGAGATGGAAAGGTTCCTCCACCTCAGCGAGGATGAGGAAGACTGCCTGGGGCATTCGAGCTGGTTGCTGGAGCAGGCGATCGGCATGATGAAGATAGCCCTAGACTCCCTGAAGGAGGAGAAATCCGAACCCTACACCAGAACCATCTGTTTGGGTTGCGGAAAGAAGGACACCAAGGGTGAGTCCGAGGCCGAAGCCCCAGGGCCATCCAGTGAGACCACTGAAGCCGCTGCGGTCGCTGCTGCTGCCCCTACCCCCTGGCGAGCAAATGCTGCACATCGAGAGGGGAGATGCCACAAACGCAAGAAGAGGCAGCACTCCATTCAAAAATTCCTGCTGCTCGATGTGAAGTTCCAGGGTGAGCCATGACGCCTAGGGTTCTTCCTAACTCAGGTTTTAAACTATATGGAAGAGTATGGTCGAGACAACCCCACCAATAGTCCGAATTGTGCAAGCCTCCCTAGATGGCATCGCAGCAGACTGGGTCATGGATCTGTACAACGCCGACGCACCGGAGCTGTTGAACTTCAGTCAGTTCATGTTCTCCCTCAGCCGCAGGTTCGAAGACCCATTGGCAGACAGAAAAGCCCACGAAAGAATAAAAACAGTGAAGCAGGGCAGATGACCGGTAGCCAAGTATACCCAGGAGTTTCGAACCCTGGCTAGCAAGCTGAACTGGCCCGAAGACATCCTGCTCAGCCATTTTAAAAATGGTCTGAATTACGATCTCTATGATGCCTGCCTTTCCCGAGGAGATCCCCACCAGCCACAAGATTGGTACATCCTGGCCGAGGAAGCCGAGGTCGACCTGCCAAGAGACAGCGCAGAGGGAGACCATGGGGGAAATTGCCATCGGACCCATCCCGCAAAACCACGAAGCAGCAGCCAACCGCCAAGAGGACCACCGGCTGTTTCAAGTGCGGAAAAGAGGGGCATCATGCAGCAGAATGCCCTTCACGCACCCCAACTGAGAAGGCAGATCGGACCCCGGCTGGGAAGTCTGGGAAACCAGTCGCAAAGCCGAAGGAGCCAGCCATGAAAGGCATGGAGACCGTTGAGTTCCCCGTGACCGCCCAGCGAGGAAAGGGAACTCCAGCCTACACAGCAGGGACGTCCAATTCATCCGATGACAACTCCGAAGACGAACCCCTGGTAAGTGGACCCATCGTGCCCCTTTCCAGGAAGTAACCATACTAGCCCCCACCATGCCCGAAGTTGTAGAAGTCAGGGCATTAATTGACTCTGGGTGTACCCGTTGCCTTATCAACCCAACCTTATTGGGGAATCTAGGCATACCGGTGAGGAGCCTGAAGAAATTGATTTCTTTCGGTCAACTAGATGTTGACTACCTTAGCATAGGGATGCCGGCTACCTTAGCAACGTTGCCACTCCAACTCACCCTGGGGGATCACATAGAGACTATAACATTCGTAATGACCCCGGGCATTGAGTGCCCCATAATCCTAGGCATAGAATCCATGGGTGGATTGGCGGACAGCAGAGCTTAGGTTCCCAAAAGGGGAATCAACCAGAGTACCAATGCCAAACCCCTCCCGGGAAGCCCCGGCAGAGAAAGCGGCGGTTGGGGGTGAAAAGGAACTTCCTGAAATACCCAAGGAATACAGGGACCTAGCAGAGGTGTTCAGCAAGGAGAGGTCCGATGAATTACCACCACATTGACCTACGGACTGTGCCATGGAGATCCGACCAGGGGCGAAGCTCCCAAAACCCAGATTATATTCCATGAGTCCCCAAGAATTGGAGGAAATGCAGACGTTCATAGATAAAAACCTAGAACGGGGGTTCATCCAACCAGCCAAACCAAAAATGGCTGCCCCCGTATGGTTCAGAGAAAAGAAAGATGAGTCACTTTGTCTATGCGTGGACTATAGGGCTCTGAACGCTATAAGCGAAAGCAACCTATACCCACTACCCCTCATGAAAGATATGCTATCCCATCTGTCAAAAGTAAAGATCTTTACTAAATTAGACCTCAGGGAGATGTATTACCGAATCAGGATCAAGGAAGGAGATGAATGGAAAACTGCATTTAATTGTCCACTGGGGTGTTACCAATTCCGGGTTCTCCCGTTCGGACTGCAAGGGGCTCCAGCCATCTTTATGCAGCTAATAAATGACGTACTCAGGGAGCACCTGTACAAGGGCATGCTAGTTTACCTGGACAATATCCTTATATTCACAGAGACCATGAAAGAGCATGTAAAATTGGTTAGGGCAGTCCTGAATAAACTGAGGGCAACCCACCTCTATGCTAAATTGTCTAAATGCGAATTTCACAAGGAGAAGATAAGACTACCTGGGATATCGCATCTCCCCAGAGGACATAGAAATGGACCCTGAGAAAGTCAGGGCAGTGTTGGAATGGGCACCACCTTGCACAAGAAAGCAATTGCAAAGTTTCCTGGGGTTTGCCAATTTCTGTCGCCAAATTTATCATTTGCTCAAATTGCTTTACCCATCACAAACTTATTAAAGACCAGAGGGGAAGGAAAACCTAAACCCAGCCAACCACTAAAATGGACAGTAGAATGCCAAGCCGCATTCAAGAGACTAAAACGGCTTTTCTCCGCCGAACCCGTTTTGCGACACCCCTACACTGACAAGCCCTTTGTAATTCAAGCGGATGCTAGCGATGTAGCAGTGGGGGCTGTATTGCTATAAGAAAATGAGAAAGGGGACCTCCAACCTTGTGCATACGCATCGAGAAGACTTACCCCTAAACAAGCGCAATGGTCCCAACATTTCCATCAATTCAATTTTACTATAAAAAATCTACCAGGGGGGAAGAACTTCCTAGCAGATGCATTATCCAGAATGCCTCAATACAATAGCATCCGACCCAGTGTAACAAAACCACTCATGCCTGAACCCCATCTGGCGGCACGAGTAACTACCCGAGCGCAAGCCAAGCTACAAAAACTGTTAGCCAGCCAAGCAGGGATCGAATTCAAGAAAGCCTTAGAGACTATGAATGGTTCCTGAATCACAAAAACCTATGCACTATTACAGACGGACTACCCTAGGTGGGAGATAAATTATACATACCAAAGAGTCAGAGGCTGACGTTCATGCAACTATGCCATGATTCAAAATCGGCAGGCCTTTTTGGATTTGTGAAAACATTACATTTAGTTAAAATACAGTTTTGGTGGCCATCGATCAAAAAGGACATTGAAAGCTACGTAGCCAGCTGCCCAACATGCGCATCAGTCAAGAGATTACAAGGAAAATCTCCTGGACTGCTACAACCAGTACAACCCCCTCAGCGCCCTGGAAGGAAATTTCCATGGATTTTATAGTAGAGCTACCAGAAAGCAGTGGGAACACAGTTATTTGGGTGGTGACAGAACTTTTCTCCAAACAAGTACATTTCATACCCTGCTCAAAAGATCCCCACTGCAAAAACACTAGCAAAGCTATTTGTTCAACACATCTATTGTTTACATGGGGCACCCCAGCGTATCATATCTGATAGGGGGGTGCAGTTCACTTCGGAATTCTGGAAAGAGTTTCTGTCCCTTTTAGGGACTACCCAGGGGCTGTTATCTAGTCGTCATCCTCAAATGAATGGTGGGACTGAATGTTCGAACTCAGTACTTGAACAATATCTTAGGTGCTTTATTAATTACGAACAGACCGACTGGACTGACCTACTTCCGTTTGCTGAAGTTGCTTACAACAATGCCGTCCACTCCAGCACAGGCTACATGCCATTCCAAGTAGCTACAGGACAAAGCTTCAATCCAATGCCAGAGCTATCGCCCACCGAACCTGCCACCCCCTCATTAAAGAAGTGGATCGTACAATTGCAAAATACATGGCCAGTTGTTAGAAAAGCACTAGATGAGGCTAGACAAGCATACAAAACGCAAGCAGACAAAAAGAGAGTCGAACCAAAACCTTTCATAATGGGGGAGATGGTTTACCTATTCACTAAATACCTAAAATCCCTACAACCATCAAAGAAATTAGGACCCAGATACATAGGACCTTTCCCCATCATTAGGATCATAAACCCGGTAATGGTAGAGTTAGAACTGCCAAAATCTCAAAACGCGAGCAACAGTCACCCTTGAGACCAGCTGTTGCCCCTCCTCCACCTCCCATTATGGTTGAAGGAGAACAATATTTTGAAATCAAAGAAATCCTAGACTCCAGAAAACACCATGGCTCGACCCAATACCTAGTAGTTTGGAAACACCTACTGTCCTCCCAAAATGAGTGGGTCCACAAACGCCACATTAATGCTCCTAGGCTACTTAAAAACTTTCACACTGAATATCCAAACAAACCTGACTAACCTATATATTATTTGTCTTTATCTCTCCACAGCTGAATCTCTTTTTTTAAAGGGAGGCAGGATGTCAAAACCCATATTCTAAAGGGCCTTTTCCTTTTCTTTCCCTTTCCTTTCTAAACCCGAACCGCATTCTCTTCTCTTCCTGGGTTCTGCCATACTCCTGGAGGGGAGGGGGGAAGCGCTTGAGGGTTATTGCCTTGTTTTCCTCTATCGCTACAATGTAACACTTTGCTGTTTCTGCATTTCTTCCTCTGTGAACCTTCTTTCCCCTGTTGTTAGCTAGTAAAGGGGGGAGGAGAATGGAATGTACCTCCAGCAACTGTTTTATCTCCACATTCGCAAGGGAAGGTGCGAAGTGCCGCCTAAACATCACTGCAGCCAGGAGACAGCCTGATGTTATCTCCTTTTTCCCACAACAAACTTAACACCTTGAGATTGGCCTGTTTGAACTGACCAGATGAACTATGGGGTGGGGTTATGCTTGGGATACTTTTTACCTATCGATCTGGCGGGAAACCCTCAGATCCTGTCTATTATGCCTGCTATCAGTTTCTCCTAATAAAACTTCCTTTTGGAAGAAACTGTTTTCAAGAGTTCTACTTTCTTAGGATGAGGTATTGAAGTGGGCCCTGACATATTGATTCTTTTATTTTGTTATTGTTCAGGCAGGAGAAGTCTCGGTGGGAAATCCTTCAACAAGAGCAGAAACTGATGGAAGAAAAAAATAAACGCAAGAAGGCTTTCCTTGCTAAAGCAGTTGCTGAAAGGTATGGAGTTTTATAGCTGGAAAAACACAGTGCACATTTTATATTATTATATATTGGTTAATCAAGTCTGCTTCATTCTATTTTGCAACCCTCCTTCTTTAAATACAATAGAAATTAAAAATCTTTTGTCAAGGTTTTATTTAATTAGGCTTAATTTTAAGTTACAGTGTAACTATTTTTATCCTTTTTTAAAAAAAGGTTAGCTGTATGAGTAGTTAGCTGCATTCAAGTAGGATGTAAATAAGATAAAGACACTTGAAGATATAATCCCGTTAGTTTCATAAGTTTCTGTTCATGTATCTTGAGACTTTTACCATGAGTCCTAAATAGCATAGGCAATGGCAAATGATGGCATGAGTTCTAATTCAAAACATCTAAAATGCAGCAGGTTTTCTTTCCCAAAGTTATCCTTAGAAAATCCAGGTTGAAAATTGCTGGCTACTTTTCTTCTTGCAAATGGATATGTGGCCTTGAGTACATTTAAAAAAAAATTCTCTTGAGAATAATAGACATCCTTTCAGGAGAATGATGCAGTGTAAAATGGAAGCTGTTGGGAATTTATAATGCTGTTCAGTGAATGCTGGACTTGTGGTGTCAAGCATGATAAAACCATTTAGTTTTCCAATTTTGAGTTTCAGATGCTTGTAGTAAAGCTTTTCTCATATTAAATTGATTTGTTAGTAGCAATTACATGATTTGGCAGGGGATATAAAACCTAATAAACTGATGTCTATTTTAAGCACAATTTCTATTTTTTAAAATGTTTTCCTATAACTCAAGTTTTCATTAGGGAAAAAAATAGAATTTCTTGGGAATCTGTCTTCCCTCTCTAGAAAATAGAATCTGCTTCTGTAATTTACTTTAAAAGAACAAACAAAAATTTTGAGTGGCTTTTTCAGGCAACTGTATCGTCTATTGAAAAGCACAGTTGTTTATAAGTATAGATCAAATGTATTTACCTGTTTCTTCCCCAGATCTAAAAGAACTCAGGCTGAAACAGTTAAATTAAAGCGAATCCAAAAGCAGCTCCAAGCTTTAGATGATATGGTATCTGCTGATATTGGGATCCTGAGAAATAGGATTGATCAGGCAAGCTTGGAATATGCATGTGCTCGGTAAGGACTAAAAGCTGAGGAATAACGTCAAATTATTACTCTTTTTCTTCCTAAAAGTGGTTTGGTTTGATTTGCTACCTCAAATTACAGTGGGTTTTTATTTTTACAAAAAATATATTTCATCGGCATTTGCTTTATCTTCAAATTTATCTTTTACTGCAATGCTGGTTAGCTCTGCACTGTTGTTATATTTTGCTAATATAGCCTGTGGGCACAATAGTTTGAAAAAAATGACATAATGCATCACTGTCCAGCGAAAAGCTAAACAAAATTGAAGAAAGCAGCTGTGTTGGTCACAGGTCTAATTTGTTTGCATTATGGCTGAAATTGGAACTTCTTAAGTTACTTAATAAATGATGAAATATTTCAGTAACTCTCTGTGATAATTGTAACACTGAAATATGACTAATTTCAAATATCTTTAGTTTTTTATGTCTTAGTAATACGTTAACTGCCAATTTAAAAAAAATGGCTTCCAATAAGAGATACAGCAAGGAAATAAGAAATGGAGCATGCTAATTGCAGCAGTGCCAATGCAAAATTCTGCCCCTGCTAGCACTTTCTACATCTCAGTAGTCATTCAGGTTTTTTTTAACTGAGAGTGGCTGAAAAGATATCAGACTTGAAAAAGTGCAGATCTTCTACTGAAGCTCAAAGGGTAAACCCACTATCCCATTCCCTGCAACTATTGGCCTTTCCTCTGTTAGGTTTGCTATTAACTTTATGTAAGCCTTTTTACAACTTTGTTAGAATACCCCCTGCTAAAACACTGTACAATTCAACATAATTAAATTATTTTTTTCAGGAAACGTTATGATAAAGCAGAATCAGAATATGTGGATGCAAAACTGGATCTCCAAAAGAAAACGGAAGTCAAAGAACAACTTGCAGAGCACTTGAGCACAATCATACAGCAAAATGAACTCCGAAAGGCAAAGAAATTGGAGGAGTTAATGAAAGAACTGGAAGTAGAAGCTGACGAAGAGAACCTGGAACTGGAGACAGAAGTAGAGCAAATGTTGCAACAGCAGGAAGCAGAAGCTAGAAGGCAAGAGATCGAGACACAAAAGCTTGCTCCAGCTGAGGTGCAGAATGCAGATCCCCAGACTTTGAGTAAAGGACATGAGAAAGAGAACCTTAGAAATGTTAATGGAGCAGCTTAGAAGTTCCCATACAGATGATCAAAGTCACACAGTAAACTCTGTTTCTGAAAGAAATTATGATTCATCTGGAACATGTCTGATAACATTATTTTTGGTATTTGATGTCATAAGAAGCACTGTCATATAATCACAAGAAGCCTCTGAGTTTATACAGTTTTCTAGTCTGTATTATTATTAAAATACCTTTGTGTGTGGGTGTATGTGTATTTGTGTGTGAGAGAGCGCATGTGTGGGTGTATTATATATACAAATGATCTCTTTTCCTTGTCTACCTTCTTCCTTTTCACTGAGAAACCTGCATGTGATCCCTTATGAAGGGGGAAGGGTAATGTTACCTACATAACATTTAAAGTATAAAACACCATGCCAGTAGGAGTAAGGCATTGTGTATATCTTACATGAAAATCTCACTAAATCCTATGTTATTGGCTTAGACACACTCCTCTATTAAAAAACTTATTTTTCAGTGCTCATGAATATAAAAGGATATAGCTGAGCAAATCAGGAGAAAATCTGATTCTCCCAACTGCCAAATATTTTCTATCCTTGTAAGTGATTCTGTAAAAGAAAATGGTTGGGCCATTAATAAATTAAGTATGTTTCTGGACTAAACCTAATTACTGAGCAATAAAAGGGGAAATACCTTCCAATATTTTAAATATATTATTAATTGAAGTATAAACAAATATTTAATAGATAGGAAACAAAACACTTTTAAACTCATACTTGGATTTTCAAGATTCTCTAGTGATTTTATTATTTCCCCTTTTTATTTTCTTCATCTTTTCATGTTTCTCTACCATTCATGTATTGTTGTAGTGCTAATCCTTTATCCTTACTTGCATAATCAACACATGCCAAATTTCAAAATGTCCCCATTTCCAAAATTGGGTTAGTTTTTCTTGTATTGCTATGTTATGCAATTATTGGATAATTTTTGATGTGTGCCATCATGCCCACAGTATAAAAATTACAATAAAGGTTATCTTATCTTATCTTAAAATACTTTATCATGTGCACTAAAATAAAATGATTTCATAGAAAATGGTTAATGTTCTTGTTTTAAAAAATAAAAATGATGTGGTTAAGAATTGTAAAGCCAAATAGAGTATAGCATTTTTCCTATTACCTGTAACTTCTCTATGCCTAGTTATAGTCTAGCTGTAAAACAAATTAATTCATGTTAAGAGCCATTGCAGTTGTTACCTGTTTATTTCCAAAATGAAAAAGTCACAACATATCATGGTCTACTGACTAACTTGGTATTAGATGGGTATTTGATAGATCAAGCTTACTTATATGCTACAGTATCAGAGAAATTAAACAAGGCAGGCTCTTTTCATCTCTTTGGAGTGAAAGCAGATAATGCTTTTGAGGACAAGAAAGATTATTTGAAAGCACACTACTTTTGATAAACTTGTTTCTTTTATTTGTACTGTAGTAAATTATGAAAAGTAATTGAATGTTCTTATTATGGCTCAGAAAAAAGTGGCAATGTCAAAGAGGAGTCACTATAAGGTCATACTAGGACCAAAGAATCTATCATAAATATTGTTAAATGTTGAGTGTGTTTTCCCCTAAATGTATGGGTCACACTGATACTTAAGGTACAAAACAGCAGGATGCAGGGATCAATATAAATTAACAGCTCTTTACCCAGCTCAGATTTTGAGTAATGTTTCTTGACCATTTCAGCAAAGCAAGAAAAGAAAAGACAACTTTACAGGTTTCAACAGCAGTTACTTTGCACTCTAGATTGTTTTAAATAAATAAGCATAGGCCATCAAAATCTTTTCACATCAAGTAAATGCACCCTTGCCTCTGCATTCAGTTATTTAACAAGTACTATGTGCACTAAATGAATTCAGTGTTGACAGACATGGAGCCCCCAAAAAGTTCTGAAACTAAGGAAGAGGTGGCTTGCTCATATACTGTAGTCCCTCAACTTTTAATGGGTGTGGAACAAAAACAATATACAAATCAATTAAAAGGACATCCATAAATATACTTTTATCAACACATCCACACTGGGCTCCATTAACAGCCTAGCCTTGTGGAAACGCCAGATCTTGAAGATGTTCTTGGTGGCCAACAAGGTTGGGCTGTTCCATAAGGCAGTGGTCGTGACAGAGAAGGCCTGCTTCCTGAGACCCATCTGGTAACATTGCTTTACCAAGGGGAACTGGAAAATAGCCACTTTAGCAGATCTATTGGGACAGACAAAAGCTATCAAGGATAGGGACCCCACAAGTAAACTGTCCCCACTATGTAAAACTTTAAAGATGATAATTAGTATTTAGCACCCGAAGCCTACTGGGAGCAAGTTCAGCTTACTGTACATAGCAGTGGCATTACCTAGACATATGTGGTGCACTTAATACTGTGGGTGCGAGACCAGCTGAAGCTTCCAAATGCTCCTCAAGGGCAGCCCCATGTAGTAATCATTCCAGTAATCCAATCAGGATATGATTAGAATGTATTTAATAGGCAAGGATGATATGCAACATGTCTAAAATGTACAGGGATAACCCCAATTGTCTTGTGTTACTCCATATACGCCATCCCTTTCTCTATTTTCCTATGCCAAGCATTTGTGTTAATGGCTGTAACCTCTAATTTCACAGTCAGTTAAATCACAAATCCCCTGGCAATTAGACAAGCTTGAGAGCAGCATGATCCCAGGAGTGTACTTTGAATGGATAGTTATCTTCAGATCCTCCATTATTAAGATATGATTGCCAAGAATCAGCCAATCTCTGCACCAGCTAAGTTACCACTCCTCTTTGTCTTACTATTCCTTGCTATTTTATTATTTTGGTCTTTCATTTGAGGCAGCCAACAGCACCTGTGGACTAAGAAATTATGGATTTCTATTGTATTACATGTAAGTCAAATCCCCTCTCACTTGGCTTCCATATAAAACAGTAAAACCTATCCCAGATATTAAGAAAATCCTGGTGCTATACTGTGTAAGTGTGACATCAGAACCATATTGAGAATGTGTCAACAGAACAGCACAACAGTCTATTCAATTGATTGCTATATCTGTTTGTACCATAGTTCAGCTGGAGCCTGAGGTTGCAAAAGTAGTTTCTTTTTTTTGCCTTTGCCATTCTAATTACAAAAGTTTCAGTGACTGTCAGAACCCATTTCTATTTTATTTCTATCTATCCCCTCTGATTTAAAAACAAATCTCACATTTCCCTGGGTTCTGCCATACTCCCAAAGGGGAGGGAGGATGTGCCTGCAGGGTTATTGCTTTCGCTTCCTCTATTCGCTACAATGTAACCTTTTACTTCATTTACTGCTTCTGTGTCAGCTGGCCGCTACAATGTAACAAATTGCTTCCTGCACTGTATCTCTCTCTGAACTTTCTTCTCCCTAACCTGTCAGCTAGGAAAAGGGGGGGGGGGAGAGAAAGAAATACAACCTCCGGAGCCTGGCTTATCTCTCCATGTCTCAAAAGAAGGTGTGAAGAGCCGCTTGAACATCGTGCTGCAACCAGAGCTGGATCAATGTTATCTCCCCTTTTTTCCATGATGGACTTAACACCTGGGGATTGGCTGGTTTTGAATTGTCCAGATGAGCTATGTGGTGGAGTTTGCTTGGGGACACTTTAAAGTATTGATCTGCGGACTTCTGGTGGTGATGTCAAGGCAGTGCAGAGGAAAGAGGACAGTCTCCGTCCTCTAACTCTGATCTTTCCACGTTTGGAGACCCTTCGGGGGCGCAGAGAGCCTGGAGGGCTACGCACGATAAAGGGTGAAGCCTGGGGGAATAGCGAGGTGAGAAGCGATCACCTGCTACGATGAAGGAAACCCCCTAAATTCAGCGTGGAAACATCTGCTATCGACAGATGGCAGATCTGAGGCCGTGACAAACCACAGAGGATGCGGAAGCAAAGATATACTTAACTGAGTGAGTTAAAATGTTCTAAAATATTCCTAAGAGTATAGAAAAGTCTAAAAAGATTTACTTGTCCATTAGTTTGGGTGCTGAAAGGAAGCTCAACTCGTGAGGGAATCCTCAATGCAAGCGGCGACCCGGAGGGAAGAGCTGTGAGTCAGCAGATTAAAATAACTAGAAGATTAATAGGAGGGAGACAAAAAAAACCTTGTGGCAAATGTTCTAGCGCAGGACGAAGAAGAAGAAGACGATTGGAGATTGAGGAAAGAGAGGTCGAGAGATGGGAGACAGCGGTGATGGCGGAGTCAGTAAGACGAGAGGAGCGAAGGGAGATGATCGGCAAGCAGACAGCCGAACTGAAGAGAAAATGGCGATTTAGGAAGGAAGGAGAAGGAGCGATACGTATCAGCACGTTGCAGAAGATTGGAGAAAGTGGGTGGGAGGAGAAAGGTGGAGATAGACTTGGACGTGGAGAAGACCTGGAAAGTAAAGGAGACGGCGAGAGGACGCGATACGGCGACGAAAGTGACAGGAGAAGATCCGGAAAGTAAAGGAGATGGTGAGAGGACATGATACGGCGATGAAAGTGACAGGAACATGGAGAAGATTCAGAAAGTGAAGCAGACGGCGAGAGGACGTGATACAGCGACGAAAGTGACAGGAACAGACTGATGGTTGACGATATAAGATTGGAGAAGAAATCCGGAATCTTAGAGAGACTGTGTGTCAAGTAAGAAGGAGGAAAGAAAGTGAAGAGGGTTGGAGAAGGTGAAGAGAGGTCTAGGGGTATAGTGGATGTAGATGTAGATCAAGAAGAGAAGAGAAAGAAAAGCGAAGAACTGAAAGTCTAGAGTAAAAGAGTAAAGTTAAATAGGTTGTTGGCTAAACAAAGAGATATTAAGAATAGAAAGTATTTATAGATTATATTAAAAAAAAAATATGGGACTGAAAAGTTCCACTTGGCTTTTGGGTAAAATTTTAAAATATTCTTATTGTTATTATTTTATTAAGTGCTTTTATGTATATTTTATAATAGTTTGTATGATTTTATTATAATTTTGATTAGTAGTGTTGTTTACTAGTTTGTTTGTTTTTTCTTCTTTTAATAATGTATTAAGTTTTAATTTTAACTTATTTAAATTTATTTTAAAAATGAGTTAAAGTGTGTTATAGATTTGGTTATATAATTAGCTGGTTTATGTTATTTAGATTATGATTATTATTTGTAACCCTGTGAACAGCTCTGGGAAGTGGGGGGAGGGGGGTTGTAGGGGTGGGGGGGATTTATATTGTAAACTTTATAAAACTCTTAAAAAAAAGAATAGAAAGTATTTGAGAAATAGGCTATCACTATGACAACATTGAGGACAGGAAAGAAAACAATATCAAGTCTAGCACTGACACCTTCATCCCCACCAGGTCAGAGAACATTAGAAGGAATGCTAGGGACAGAAAAACAGAGTGTAATATTAAATATGCAAACTATGCAGACAACACTACTGACTATTCAGGAAGCAATGTTAAAAATGCAGGAAACAATGTCTAAGAACCACATAGAAATGAGAGGGGATATGAATAAATTAGATAATAGAATAGAGATGATACAACAAACAATTGAGAAAAATGAAGAAAGAATACAGACAGTAGAAGTAGGGTTGGATAGAATAGGGAAAAAAGTTGATATAGTGGACAAAAAATTGATGGTAACTAATAAAAAAAATGGAAGAATCGATCATCCATCTGGAAATAGACCAGGCTGCGTTCTACTTAAGATTTCAAAACGTGGTGGAAGAGAAGGAAAAAGATTTGGGTGCTATTATGGTAGAGTTGATAGCGGAAGCTTTACAAAGGGATAAACAAGAGATATTGTTAGAGATAGATGAGGTGTACCGAATCCATACGAACTATGCTAGATGTAACAGACTTCCATAAGAAGTCCACATAAGATTCGCCAGAAAGAAAGTTAAAGATATAATATACAAGATTACGAGAGATGACCCAATGATCTATAAAGATATAGAAATACAAACATTCATTTCATTTCATTTTATTTTATTATATTTATACCCCGCCCTTCTCCCGTAGGACTCAGGGCGGCTTACAGCCAGTTTAAAAACAGTTTAATACAGTACAATACAAAGTTTTAAAAAATCATTAAAAATAAATATTTAAATCGGCCGCTTCTACTAAAATTTGGCTAAAACCAATTTAAAATACCCCTAGGCCAGTCCTGCCCGCTGAAACAACC
>NW_015386370.1:1832271-1855232 GCF_001527695.2 Protobothrops mucrosquamatus | reverse complement strand
GGCACGGATCCAGTAAACATGTGGTTGCATTCAGCCGCCCGAGAATCCTGTCCACATCCTCAGGAGCCACAGAGTCAAACTCCTCCCATATAACAGTCTCAAGACTTACTCCTGTCTCCTCCCCCGGGGCCACCCAGTCAGAGTCAAGACCTTCCCGGATCCGAGCGACTTTGTCATGCAGATATTGAGCAAAGTCCTCAGCCCTCCCCCCCAGGGGATCCTCCCCCCCTCAACTGGAGGAGGGAGCGAGTCCCAAAGAAAGTAAGAGAACAGAGAAGAGATTATAGATTTCTCAGTGCATATCTAATTAAAAGAAGCATACCATTTAGATGGTTAATCCCATTTAGAGGGGATGTTGGTAACATGGCAGGAGAGAAAGATTAAGATTGATAGCTTAGACAAGGCACGAGAATTCTATGAACAGTTGGAAGGGGTGGAAGAAGAGAATAGCAGTAAAGAAGAACTAGAATCTAGAAGCCAGGAAGACCAACAACAGGAGCCAAAAGAAATAGAATGAGAGATAGAAAGTAAGGAAGAAAAAGGACAAAGGAAAGAAAGAGGAGTAGGTCCGAGAACAAGACAAACACACAAGTAGAACACATGGAATAAATGTTATGTTTGGTTAGAACAGAGAAATAAAAATGTATGAAAATTAATGTAAATAACTGTAAATAAATGTAAGAGACATATGACACAGTACTGTTAAGGAAAAAATGTATTTTATTTTGTTTGTTGTAAAGTGAAAAAGGAAAAATAAAAAATAAAAAATAAAGTATCGATCTGTAAGGAATCCCTCAGATCCTGTTTATTATGCCTGCTATCAACTACTCTTAATAAAAGTTTCTGTTGGAAGAAATTGTTTCCAAGAGTTCTGCTTTCTTAAGATGTGGGGTTGAAGTGGATCCTTACAGTGACTATAGGTTGACAGCTGGTTGTACTTTCTTTCCTTTCCACTAGGATCAAGAAACTTCCAGGATGTACAGACTTTTGGCACTTGCTGTCAACATGCTTGCTATAACAGTGCTGGTTGATACCAGAAGAATTAGGAACCAAAGAGAAAGCACACCACATCATATAATTGCTTTTTTTTAAAAAAGTGGAAGGATGTGAATATTTTGCTATATAGTTGGATTCTTCCCAACTATGCCCTTTCCTGGATTGTGAGGCCCTGTGTTCAATCACTCATGACCCATCACTCAGTTGGATTACTGCAATACTCTCTACATTGGGGCTACCCTTGAAGAGTTTTTGGAAACTACAGATGGTACAGAATGTAGTGGCGCAGACAATTCTGGAAGCTTCTGTGGTGGCACATGTAATTCTGCTAGTATGCAAACTGCATTGCTTCAAATTTGCTTTCGGGTGCAATTCAAGACTTCAAAGTCCTTCATGGCAAGGGACTAGGTTATCTGAGGCATCGTCTCACCCCAGTGTGACTGGCCTGCCCTACTCACACTGGCAAAAAGGGCCTTCTTCGGACGCTATCAGCCACAGAATTTCAGCTGGCAGGATAAAAAAGAAGAGCCTCCCAGGCCAAGTGTCTGCCCCCTGGAACATCTGGCCTCCTGAGTAGATCCAACCTCAGTCCAACCTTTTGGACTTCTGGAAAAGCCTTAAAACTTGGCTGTCTTGATGGTTTTGGAGCCCCAATAGGGGTGTGCTATTGGAGGTGGTTGATTGAATGAGAAACAAACCATGCTCTCAGTTTTAACCAGTTACTTAATTGTTGATGCTCTTAATTATAACGTTTTAATGTTTTTATACCTATGTTTTTATTCTATTGTAAGCTGCCCAGAGTTACTTGGATCAGTAAAATGGGTGGCACATAAATTTAATAAATAAATGCAGAAATCTCTGCTTTACATGTAGCTCCCTTTCCTTTCTTGCAATCAACACAGAGCCGCTAGGTTTTCTATGAACAGAGGTGCAGGTAACCCATCATGTGTCACTGACTAAAAGCTTGCATTTTAGTACTTGTTTCTACTAAATGCTGGCTGTGAAATCATATAATTTGGCACTTTTTTCTGTCCGTCACAGTGTATCCTCCATAGGCTGGGGATAATTTTTACTATGACAAGTGAAATAGAAGTTTTACAAATAAGCAAATATTTAATGGCATTTTCCCTGTCAGATATGCATTCAGTATTAAGGAGTTTTTGGTAATTCCTATCTCAGTGGGTATTAGATTTCACTTAAAATTTGTTCCGATTCATTCTTGGTTTTGTAAAACCCCAAAATCTTTTCCAAAGTTCTATTAAATGAATATCTTAGCATCAATTCATAACTCTCATCATCTGATCTAGAGAATAGTAAATCCATGGGAGAAGGAAGATTCGTATAGCTGTTCTATATTTTAATTAATATCCAAAATACCTGGTCAAACTCTTGTAGTTTTCCTTTGCTATCTTAGTTACAATAAATCAAAAGGGATAAAAATAATGAACAGGTTATCAAAGATGTCTCTAGAATAGAATTCCAGCATCAGGAGCACCATGAAACAATAACATGTCTCTAATCCAAGTGAATAAAAACATCAAACATCTGGTTAACTATGTAACCAGACATAAGACTAATAACACTGACCCCTTGAATAGTCTCATTAACCTTTGGGGGTCAATACTGACCATTTTGGAGAACCTAGTTTTAAAAGGATAGGATAAAAATATCAGGGAACAGTGGATACATATAGGATGGAAATGCTTAACTATGTATAATATACAATATCAATAAGTGCATATCAGCTGACTCTTTATAGCTAACAAATGTTGTGACCTAGTATATCCTTGCTCTGAAATAGCTCTGCTGCTCAGCCCTCATAAATGAAAAGCTGAACCTAAAGTAGACACTCTGTTAGAATCTTACATGTTTTTGATCTGTACCTGATACATTGTCCCAAAGGTATCTGCAGAGTATGATTTTAAAAAGCCACTTTGGTGGGCACAGGTATGCAATTTAACCTCTGTGCATTTTTATGTGCCTATAAAAAAGAGAAGAAACTTCAATCACACCATTGTGGCCACCATCTTAACTTTTTGACCATACCTTGTGGACATCACATGCATGGTCCTCTGTATTAAAGTAGCATTCATAAAAAAAGACCAATCTATTCCAATGCCTTACTGAGAGGCAGGTTCAGCCATCAGCCATTTATCTCCTGGAAGTTCCTAAGTGTCCAGACCAATACCTAAGCAGAATCAGAGTAGATATAGTCAGGGAATAACTATAAGCACTAAAATAAATTAGCAATAATATCTTTGTCAAACAATCCTCATTAAATTTGATGCAGCTCTAATTATGTTAATTTATACCAGATGGGGACTACAAGATTCAAATAACACCTAAATGGCAGAAAATATTTTTTTTATTTAATTTATATAGCTGCCCACCTCAGATATGTGATGCAGAAAAATATAACTCTGGATTGCCATCTAGTGATTATCTCAGTTTTGCAGACTGGATCTGGAAGCCGTAATTAATTTTAATATTTGTAAGCCTCCCAGAGTCTAATAAATAAACAAAAATTTGGAACAGAGTGCTTTAGAAACAAATCCTTTCCGTTGCAAGGAAGTGTTTATTTTGAAGGCAAAGCAGCCCACTGGTATGACCCATGAAGAGTCTAGTAGCACATTAGAGAGAAGGCCAACTTCTCTCATCTAGGCAAAGTCATATCCGGGCACCCCCTATGGCTTAACACATCGCCTGTTTTTGTTAGGAATTTCAAAAGTGTACCCTTTTATTTCTTTTTTCTTTGAGATTTTGGGCTTCATACTTATGATTTTAAGCCTGGACAATTTTTCTCTCAGATATTTTCATCCTATTTAAACAATAAGTAATTTTAATTACATCAGCACCCTATAAGGACCTGCTTCAAAACCTCTTCCCAAGAAAGCAGGACTCTTGAAACGAATTCATCCCAAAAGTAACTTTTATTAGGAGAAGTTGACAGCAGGCAAAGAAGGCAGGATCTGAGGGGTTCACGTGTGAATCAATAGGTTAAAAGAGCAAGAAGCAAACCCCACCCCAATATTTCATCCGGTCAGTTCAAATGGGCCAATCCCCAGGTGTTGAATCCACTGTGGGAACGGGGCTGATAAGATACTGTTCCCAAGGCTGTGAAAATGTTATTAGGCCTTCTTGCTTATTCTTCCGCAGCGAGAGATAAGCCAGATGGTCAGAGGCACATTCCTTTCTCACCCCAGGATGGCATCAAGTGGAAACAGTTCAAAGAGCAAGCAGGTAGAGGAAGCAAGGAGGATACACTGTAGCGGCTGAAGCGAAGTAAAGAAAATACATTGTAGTTCCCATAGCTTCCCCCCTCCCCCCAGGAGTATGACAGAACCCGCAGGAAGAAAGAAGAAAAGATTTAACCAAAAAGAAAAAAAAAACCTCCCAATAAATGGGTTCTGACACACCCATTGTTTGTGGTATGGTAACAATTCTGCAAAATTTTATTAAACCCTTGAGCAGGCACACTGACTCACAGAGTACACCATTACTTTTTTCACTTTTTTACTGTGTTTTCAGAAGGCTCTTTAATTTTCGTGATCCCCAAAGCTGGCTATTTCGCCTTAGCCTAGAGTCAACCCTGCTTTACAATGATCCAACTTATGACCAAACTCCACTGTATTATCTTACAGAGTTCTTACAGAGTTGTCGCTGTGGGGAGAAATAGGAGGGAGTACTAGAGATGCCATTTTATGAACTTTTTTTAAAAGTTGTATTAATTTTTAAGACTTACAATCTTTAGAGCTTAGTAAACAACATGTTGTCTGGGTTCACATATTTAACATTAACTTCTTCAATATAAGTCTATTCAGTACTGCACAATTGAGTATTTTTTCCCCCTAATCCTCCTTTCTTCTCCATATTTTTTCCATTTTCTCCTCAGTACACAATTACAATTCTTGGTACTATTGATATATACAGAGTTAGATATAAATATCTTCATCATATTTTACTAATATTATACAAATAACAATAATATCAATTCATAAATCAATATTCTGTTTTTCATGCTCTTGTTAAGGTTTAATTTCCCATCAATATTTAACGTGTCTTTGTCAATTATGATTTTCTCAATATTAATTACATTTACATATCTAAAACTTTTATTCATACCAATCCTCTTATTTTCATATTTCCCATATCAAACGAAAAAAAACTATTTTAATTCCAAATCATATATTTCATTATAAAAGTCTTTTAATCATATTCAAACAAGTATTTAAACATATGATGCCTCCTCTAATAGGTCAGATCTTCCATTTTTTAAATCTAACTCTCGCTTTCTTTCTTTGCCAAGTAGCTTTCCAAGCCAAGGCAATTAAATTGCACAGGAATTTTCTTTCTATTTTTATGAAAGGTGCTTGGCATGAGGAAGACAATTTAGGTAGGGTATTTTTGAGGGGGAATTTTGCCCATTTATGTTCCTTAAGCAACTCCCATTTCTTTCTCCCTTAATTTCTTCCCTCATCTTTCATCTCCCAAATTGTAACATTTCCCCTGACAGCTCTATGTTCCATTCCCCAAAATATTCTTCCTTGTCATCAGGTGCATCTTGCAGACTTAAAGAGTAAAGGGTCTTTGGCAATTTCATTGTTATGGGTAAGTCTTGCAGTATTTTATTTGTGTATGGTAGTCTGATCTTTGGTTTATTTGTTCATACTTTGTAGTCATTGTCTGGGAACTTTCTAGTTGTAGATTTAATTTGGAGATTTGCTCATTTATATTATCTAAATTATTTTTAGTCTCATTATGGTTTCTTTTTATGTCCTCTTTGTATGCAACAATTGTTTGGTGAATTAGTTGTAGCATAGAGTATATTTCCTTCTGAAAGGTGTTTGTTTTTTCTTGAGGCATCATTCCTGGAGATCCTCTAATATCACCAGTCTCAGTAAGAGTAAAACAAAGTTTCCTCTAGCTTTCTGGTCTTTATATGTGACCTTTATAATCCAATAGATTCCAGAATACAGGTCCAGTCCCAAAAGCAATATTTTATAGTGATCCTTTGTCTCAGGCATCCAAAAATTATCAGTCAGGCAAGGTTATAATCCACAATGTTCAAAGGGTTCAATCTCCCTGAAAACAGCTCAAAAATCTCTCCCAGCCACATGTAATCAAAGTTCACATTTTTCTTTCTCTCCCACCAGCTCCTGAGATTAAAAGTCCAAGCTCAGTGGGTGTATATAGTCCAAAAAGGTCAGTGTGATTAGTACGTCAAAATATTTTCCTTTATTGCCAGCTGTTCTCTCTTAAGCTAGGAGTCACCAAGCAGCCAGGAAGCTAGTTATAGTGCTGTACTCAGATCCACCACTAGATGTCATTCAAAATCCATTTTTCACTCTTAAGACAAAGGATTGATTTCTCATATTTCACCTCAATGTTGTTGTTTTTTCAAAGAGAAAATCTTAACAATTATCTCAGTTCTCAAATTTCAAAACTGTGGCTTTATGTTACTTCCACTTCAATATTGTGTATTTCTATCCCCCATAGAAATTAAAACGCCGCTTCCATTCACATTTGGCGGTTTTTAGCTTCTTGGGAGCCTTTCCCAGGAAATTCAGTTGTAAAATAGTAAAGAAAGGATCAATATTCTCACCAAGTTCCAAACATGCTGTTTATGATGTGTTAATTGGTGCTTTTCTTCTTCGGTTGTTAGCAGCTAATTGCTGTCCATAGGAATATAGCCAGTCTTTCCCCTGCCGGTTTGGAGGGCTTTTCTCAGATCAAACAGAAAGACCACCATCTCTCCATGATTGACAAGACACCCCTCCTTCTTCACTGCCTCTTTGGGGTGACTTTAGGCTCTTTTTAGGGCCTCCAGCAGGACAAAACCGGGCACGGAAGGCAGAGCCCTGCCTTCCTGCATCTGTCTTACCACGACGCAAAACCGAAAGTCTGCCATTTTATTAACTTTTATAGGAAAGATGGCACACATATCTCATAACCAAAAGAAGTTTCTTTATTTCATATTATTTCAAACTGGGCAGAGATGCCAAAGATAGTCTTAAAATGACAGCCATCCCTTTCCGACTGCAGTGACCTGGTGACTGACAAGTGATACCTCAAAGGCAGGAAATTGGAGGGGGAACCATCATTTTGACAATTATGACTGGAACCTCTGCAAACTAGGATAACAATGACTTGAATCTAACAAAATAAAGGCAGGAGAGCTAATGTTATTTTTTAAAATAGTTTAATTAAAAGTTTTAATTACAATAATAAAATACAATACAGATTAAAAAAAGAAAAGGGGTGCCAGAAAAAGTCTTAAACATCATGTTAATTCTAAGCAAATCCAATATACAATATTTTTCCAGTCCAGACAACAACCAGTCCAAAAAAAACCCCCACTCCAAATAACATGTCCCATTTTACCCTGATCAAATAAAGTGACTTTGTTGTAGGATGCTAAGACAAAGACGCAGCGTACAGAACTCGTCTCCAAACTTCGACGTCCTGTGTCGAACTGTTTGAGACTCAAATAACGAAGAATATATGAACAATGTATGTGTCGAATTGGTAATCTACGACTGTTTCCAAAGAAGTAACCTTTTACAGAAGTACATTCGTAGATAAAAGATCATTGTGTAATGTACCAGTTTCATCAGGTAAGAACAAATACAGAGAGATGAAAGCAGAAGGAACTAACAAATACAGTAAGAGATTTAAGCATATTATCTGTTTAGGTAGGTGAGGCATTAAGTCAAAATGGTATGACCTTCTGGCTGCTTCATTGGGACAAAGGGTATCAAGAGGTTATGAGGTTTGTGGGGGGGAAAGCACGGCAGTTTGCTGCACATGCATTTTTCCCCACATCTCACTCTTCTCTATTTTATTAGTGAGGACATTATCCTAAGCTGGAGTAGTTAGTAGGTCTTAGTCAGGGGACATATAACTTTGCATTTGCATATACAAAACATAACTTGTTCCTGAGGTAAGTTAATGGTAGTTTAGTATGGAAAATTGAAAGTAGAGAAAAAAAGACATTGAATAACCATATATGTGCATAACTCTTGAAAGGAGGTACAATTTAAAATTCCTTGACTGACATGTATACAATGAAGTTTTTTTGGTGAAGTAGTACAATTGACAATTTTTGCACAAGTAAGATTTGTAGGAATAGCTACAATTGGTGTATGTAAAACAATAGCATCAAAGGGTAACATATAAGATTAGGACCTTAATTTGACATAGTTGCATAATGAAATTCATTGTCTGATAGAAAATTGCTTAAACCAGTATAATTTTTTAAAACTGAAGCTGGAACACACACAGGTATAAGACAGGTAGAGAGTAGATTTTCCATATCATATGATTCAGAAAGACAAAAGTCTGTTACTTGTGTGTCATTAGCTAATTGCACCCAAATATTATATTTCATCCGTGATTCTAAAGGATGAGGTGGGAGAGCTTGAGCCCCCACACAGCAATTAAGAAGGAAAGAGAGGCAAAGAATGACTAAGGAATTTGCAGTCAAAATCACAAATATGGCAGCGCATAAATTCTCTGGTGTAGGTTCTTTTCTCTGTTGCCGCAGAACCTCCTGCGTTTTGGATGTTAGGTTCTTCACATTGCCCCAGGTTGTTGGTTGACTGCGATGATGAGAGTGAAAGGGACGTTGTGCTGTCTGAAGAGTCACCTGCTTCATTTCCAGTATTGGGTTCTGGATTTGATGCCATTACATCTTTGACTGGTCGCACACACCAGGCTGGAATCCAGAGAGGGCCTGTAGGAGCAAGCCTCGCCCCCAAGTTAATAAGGGAATTGCACCTAACCAGGTTTTATCAGGCAATTGCCGATAATATACTAATGGATTAGGGAGCACAATTTTCTGCTGAAAGTGATGCTGGTAGGCAGAAGTTTTTTTTAAAAAGAAATATTTAGCTGATTTAAAGTTATTAGGACTTTATTGACTTGACGAGTTATCCATGCCAAATTAGATACCCTTGATCCCTCCTTTTTTATTTATTTGTAAAGGCAGTCCTTAAAGGACTGATGCATATGTGAGAAACAAAGTATAAATGCTTTCTGCCTTGTAATAGTTGCTGTAAAATTAAAAACAAAGCCATAAGATTGGGGTCAATCCTGGGTATGATGTAAGCACCTGGAAGATTAAAAATAAGTTGGTACACATAATGAGAGTGAGAGATTAAGTTAAAAGTCTGTTGAGAAAAGGTGTGGAAAGCTAAAATAGCAGCAGATAATTCTGAGTGTTGCACTGCAGTGTAAGACACTTTCCAGGTATCATCATGAGGATCCTTGTAAGCAATTGCTCCTCTCGTTCATCCTCCATCAGAAAAAACAGTAGGAGCTTGTGGCAAGGGAAAAGGAGAAAGCAGTGGGCAGACAAGAAAGGAAAAACAAGCAAGCCGAGGATCTTTAGGCAAATGATATGAAATACAGCCTATATAGTCAGTTAAAGAGCACTGAAGAGATAAGAGATAAGAGATTCTGAAAATAAAATTGAAAATCAAATTTTGAGATAGGAAGAACAATATTAATTAAATCAGTCCCATTTCAACGACAAGCTTGATTGTGTCCTAAGGTTATTATTTCAGCAACAGCCTGGATAAAAGATAAAACATTTTGGGATGGGATAAGTAAAGCCATTCAATACAATATACTTTTTGTGCTTCTAACACGGCTAATACTCATGTAAGTAGCTTACTAGTAGGAAAAAATCAAAAGCGTTAAGTGACAATTTTTTTGTAGAATTCTGTCCACAAATTGAGTACTCAAGATGTCATTAATTTGCTCAACCATGGCAAGTGCTGCAAGTGGAACTACAATGAGATCTCCAGGTTGTTTTCCTTTGGTCAATAAGTCAAATTCCAAGTTAATCAAATACCATTCAGAAGGAAACAAATTTCCATTAAGTAGGTTAAACATTTAGAAATCTAAGCAAAACAATTCAGAATCATTTCTTTTGGTTGATGAATATAGAGGTCTAACTAAACAATTTAAACTCAACAATTTTCCCCAAAAAAATTTGTCCAATAATTACTGTCTCCTCTTTCAAGTAAAAATTTGTAATCTGAAACTGCAAGAGTGGATATTAAATTTCACCACCATTCTCAAACTGGAATTCTAAGCAGAGAGGAAAATAAGTTTAAAATGAACAGCCCCCCCCTCTTCTTTCTGTCTTTCTTGCTCTTAAAGCAACACAGTCAGTTGAAAAACAAAAGAGACAGGAAAAATTTTTGTTACAAACTTCTCACCACTAAAAAATAGTTTTTTCTCCTTCACATGCATTTTCCATAAATTCTCTCACACATTCTCCATGAGACTCTTCTCATGCAAACACTTACTATTACTTTTCGATTTATTTTTACAACAATAAATTCTATTTCTTTCACAGCCTGGGAGGGAGTGGGTGGAGGGTGGGGTTTGAGGGCTAACACACACACACTTAGGTATCAGAAAATTAACTCATTTATTTTCATTCTAACTGCTTGCATAAATAATTCCACAAATATTTCATTTCATACTTTCTCCAGGCAAACCATATATTTTTAAATAAGGCCTTTTTATGTGATGTTATCAGAGAGGGTTTTGAGTTTATTGCTTCTTATATACTTGTTACATACACAGCTTAATTATTAGATGCTGACAAAGGTTTCTTCATTGGAAAATGTCTTCATGTAAGCATCTATTTTCTAGTAACACATTACATGGTCAAAGATCAGGTAAGAACAAATACAGGGAGATGAAAGCAGAAGGAACTAACAAATACAGTAAGAGATTTAAGCATATTATCTGTTTAGGTAGGTGAGGCATTAAGTCAAAAGAGTATGACCTTCTGGCTGCTTCATTGGGACAAAGGGTATCAAGAGGTTATGAGGTTTGTGGGGGGGAAAGCACGGCAGTTTGCTGCACATGCATTTTTCCCCACACTTTGTGTTTTTTATTTTTATGTAAATCAATCTTGCTCTTTAATCCATTCAGATTGTTGATTCTTGTTTTGAATTTCTTCAAAACTTTAAACATCCTGCTTTGTAAGTCCAGCAAAAATAAGATATTCTAACTGCTTTCTGGGATTGTCACTTTTATTTCCTTCTTAATTTTAAAAGCCTCACCCATTTTTTTTTTAAATGTCTAATGACAAATTCATGTTCATCTTGTTCTCAGATAGACTTTGTTGCATATCTTTTTCTGCTACATCTTCGGGGAACAGACTGTTCCCAGACACAATACAGCTGACATTATTGATTCAAAATCCTGATGCAGTTCCTCAAAAATGTCTCTAAATGCCAGTATAAGTTGCTTGTCTTATTATTCATCCAGTGTTGAAAACAGTTTTATTTCCCATGAAAATACATTTTTTAAAAAATAATTTCAAACTCTTAATATTCAAAATCCAATTTTCTAACATTTGCTGAGCTTCTAATCTTTCAAAAAAAAATTCTATAGCCAAAACCCTGTCTTGCTTTTTCCTGTTTATTTTAAATTCTTAAAGTACATCTTCATCTATATAAATAAAAATGTAAATGTTCGTTTGTTCAAAATCTTAAATCTCCGAAAGTTCTTCACCGATTGCTTTGAAAGTTTGACACAACGTTGCATTCGAATACGCGCGTGTTTTTATATACCTACTATTATATAGATGTCACACCTGTGACAGGTACAAACATGCTTTTTTTGAAAAACAGCGCCATCTGTTGGACGTAAAAGCAACACACGCTAACCAGACTGAGCCACAGCAACGCGTGGCCAGGTACAGCTAGTTTTTCTATAAAAAAGGATTGAAGGTACTCCTCTGTGATTTCCAGCCTGGTCACTTTAAAGATGTCTAACTTCTTTAAAGCAATTAATGGGCAATTAATATTTTACTTCTAGCAAGGAACAGTTGATTTTAAGCCAGGATAAAAATATGTGACAATTTGCAAGAAAGATGTTTATGTTACTCTTTTTACAATATTATAATCCCTTTAAAGATGAGTTTCACAGTCCACTTGAAGACTTTTCATTGTCATTAATGGGCAGACTGAAGACTCTTAATGAATTTAATCTATAATAAACATACACAGATTTTTTTTAAATTTTCATTATTTTGCAAATGATTGTTAAATATGGCAAATACCAATTTTCTAAGAATCCTTTCTTCCATTACTAGTATAAGATCAACCTGGCTCCCCATATTGGTTCTAAAATGTATCAGTATTTATAACAGATTCTGTCTGGCATAGAGCTGATTTGAACTAAAAGTTTGAATCCTCCCTCAGTCACCAAGTTTACACCAAGGTTCAAGTGGAGTAGAGCAGCATTCATAAGATTCCTGAAAGTGGAAATTAGAAGGAATCATCCAGGCAGGTACCTGGTGTTAAGATATGTAATAAATAATTACTAAGTTCTCCAGTCCATCGCTGAATTGGTCCAATACAACAAATTTTGTAACTCAAGTGAGGGTAATAAAAATCAAAATATGAAATGCAAACTTTTAGGTTACAGTTTTCTTCAAGTAAAAATGGAGAGAAGCTTTTCAGCAAGGGATATAATGGCAATTTAAATTCTGTATACAAGGTTTTTTTTCAAATGTTGATGGAAAAGAAACTTTTGCAGACTAATTAGGATTGTTCCTTGTATAGGTTACTGTGTTCTGTTCACAACAAGGTGAATTTTTTTTAAAAAAAAGTGTAGGCTGTTCTTCTGAAAATACAAAAACTAGTAACTAATTATAAAATATGTGGTAAAAATGGATTGTTAATGAGTGAAGAGATATCTGCTCTTGATTATCTTAAACCTCTTAGGAAACCCTTGATGCATGGCATGAAATGACAATATCAGACCTTGCCCTTTCTTTCTATTTTTGTAAGCTAAGCATATCTCAATATCTGACTTCAACTTATCCATATGGTTTAGTGACACTGGTTTTAAAGATGGGTCACTTTTTCATTAAAGCTGAGTCTTGAAGGATTGAGGACAGTAGCAGCATTCTTGAAGAGTTTCCTGAGTGAAAGATATGGCCGGGTCCTTCTTTAAGAGGATGAATGAAGACTCCAAAGATAATGCAAGAGGAAGGCAACTATGAAGAATCTTAAGGAGATGCTCCAAGTGTGATAGCGGTTGCACAGGAGGTCCATTTTCATGATTTCATCCCAGTGCAATATTAAAAAGCTTGGTATCGGATGTAAAATTATGTTTGTAAATGTAATAACAATATCATAAAGGGGTACCTGGGCTGAAATAGCTGCCTTCTTCTGTGATAGCTCTAACCCTAGATATTATATAAGTAATATGGGAGCAATAATGATGCAACAAAAATAATAAATTGTATTTGAATAAATACAAATAACAAAACACAGGTGGCAGAAAGATCAGTTAATGTTTATATAGATTTTCACAGTTATTATAACAAGTCCTAAACATGAAATTGAGAAAATTAGGCTCATTGGACTTTGCCAATTCTGATTTAAATACAGATCACATTTATTTTTCTGTTTATGGCATTTCCACTAAACTCTTCTTCAAAAGCCAAATTGTTTCTTCATAATCTATAATCAGAAACAGAATGGAGATAGAATTCATTCAGATGTCTGGTCATGCAAGTTAGTGCAAATAAACAAGACTGCTTCCATGGCTTACAGCTATTTTACAAAGGATTTCTCTGTGCTGTTTCCTTAGGACTCTGGCCCAGCTAGCAGTGGTGGGACTTTGTCCCCAAATTACTCCACCAATCTCTCTCTCTCTCTTGCTCATCTTGGTGCTCTGCTATTATGCTCTGAGTTGCTATGGCTACTTTAGGTTTCATTTTTCCTTTGCCACCTCAAACTGATTGGTGCTCAATTGTGAATTCTGCTCTGGAAGTACTCTTAGCTTTGCCCTGCTAAATTACTAAGACTAATACCATGGTGTTTTTTTGGGGAGACAAAATTTTCTTATGGGGTGGAAAACATTTCCCTAAATCCACTAATACAAATACCTGGACTGTGCATTTTGTGCTCGGCAGAATTTATCCCTTTATATGTTTGGGCAAAATGTTATTATACTTCTTAGTTAACAGTGTCTTTCAGAGAACATAGAAAAATGGGGAGAAAAATCCTTTCTGTCAAACAACCATGAAACCTACATTATAAATATCAACAGAACAAAAAGAAAATGTAGCCTCCTTTTCAATGTTTCTTAGAGACTCTGACTTATTGAAATAACCTGCCAAGCAAGAAACATTTCTAACCTATGCAAAAAGGGAAGGGAAATCATAAACAGTATAGCAGTTGTGCAAATTTGTTAAGATATTAATCATACCAGTTTTTCCACTGAAAGGTTTAGATAATATGTGATATTTTATATTGTAATGCATGAAATACACTCTCTGAAATGTTAGATGAACACTAAAATTCTTTTTTTTTTAAAAAAGATAAAAAAAATCAATGAAGCTAAATGTTCTCTGGTACATTTAGAGGAACATGCAGCTATTTTCTTCTCTACAAAATTAAATCTATAATTATTGCAGGAGCTGTACACTTTGTGCTTTTTTAGATACGTTTCTTATTTTAAGTTTATGCCATTAAAATACAGGACAAAATTTAATGAGAGGCACAGAAATGGAGAGGTAAGGAAGGGAAAAAGATTTATTGACAGAAATTAAATGTGAGGAATAAAAAAGATAGCATTCTGAATTACTATCCAAGGGCAAAGGAAGATAATAGTGGAGAAAAAGAAAGTTATAGGTAAAGGAACAGGAAAAAAAATGAAGAAATGACGGAATATTTAAGATGACAAACTTATTCTTGTTCTCAGCTGAACTCTCAGCCCTATTTATTTATCGGCATTTTGTAGACCAGTACAGATAAATTTACAGGTCCTTTTTCTAAGTTGCTACATGTCATGCAGCTTCAAATCCAAGTCTTACATAGACAAGAATATCTGTCTGCTTCTCTTACAGTCATTTATACACTATTCAAAGATACCTATTTTTGAACAGATCTTAGATGTAAGATCCAATTTTATTTGTGCATTTTCATACAGAGTATTCAATTTGAATTTTAATCATGCAATTTATTTGCACTCAGTTCAAGATAAGTAGAACAAATTTTAAAACTATATATATATATATATATATACACACCCACACACCAATACCCCAATCTACCATACAATCAAATATTCCACCCTTGTCCTACCACAGAATCTACTTTGTTTCAGCTTAAAAGGAAGGGCTGCCTGTATTGACCTGGATGGATAACTGATACTTGATTACCTACAACAGAGAATTGTTACTTTTCTTTGAACAGTTGCTGAAGCTGGATGGGAATGCTAGTTGGATGCATCTGGATATTCTCAAAGTCCACTTTAGCTTTGATCATATCAGCAAACTGCTGTCTTTAGGGTATGATCTCCATCCTGCAGGTATCTGAAATGCATGTCTTGTGTTCTCTTGTAGAGATGTTGTGGCATAATTAAAGATGGGCCTTGTTCTCTAATTTGAACAACAACAACAACAAAAATAACCTTCCCTTTCCTCTTCCCCCTTCCCCACTTCTCTTTCTTTGCATTTCTTTAAGGCTGTTTTCTTGTTAATGGATACCTGGGAGGAATGCTTTGCTATTTCCAACAAGGAAAAGGCAGTCAAAGTTCTAAACTCATTAGAAGGATTCATAAATAAGTGAGGTGTTTCTAAGTTTTTCCCAACGAATTTGCTAATCCAATGACCTCATTTGGGAAGAAACAATCTGCTGGACCTACTGAATTTCCTTTTCTTGTATACCATTGTGTTACAGTCTGTTACTCTACAGTACCATGTAGTTTAGACAATATGATATGGCAAAATGTCAGAGCCTAAAGTAGAAACATATTTTAGAAGGATAGTTGAATAATTTTGTGCAACAAAGTGTTACCTAGTTAAAGATGACAAATACACTGTGGCATCTGAGAAAATAATTTCTATTCCATGAAGATTTAAAAACGAAGATACCATGATTTAAGATGTTATAACTATAAGTCTCTTAATTGTTTCAGAAGTAGTGATAAGTTGGGTCACATGTTTTATTCTTTACAACATGGAGTCTGATCTTGTTTTCTAATGATAGCAACCTCCATGTCACTTGTGTATGAATCAAGCATGATAAGTTAATTTTTATTTTTTTTGTGAACTAATTATGCTGCCTTACTGAGGAAAAGGTTTAGGAGCATCCTTTTATGGGGCATCCTTACAGTGTTTAACTCAAGATAAGACTGCCATATCAAATCAAATCTTTATTATTGATAGACTAGCATAAGGAAGATGGGGTGCAGTCAAATAAAATAATGGAATATACATCAGAGTCTAAAAACATATGAAAAGTTAGAAGATATAAAATATTTGTATTAAAGCAGAAAGTGTATATAAAAACAAGAGTTTTAAAAAATTTAAAGAGTGGAGAAGGAGCATTAGAAGGGTGCAGGGGAGCATCAAAGTTAGTATACATACGATTATAGCTATCAAATTACAGGGCATTTTAATATGGTAAACTATATGCTCAGTAAGTAATTTATGGCAAAGATCTTCTTCCAATAAATTTTAAACAGTGCTGCACAGAACCTGGCAACATTGTATGTTCTAGCACAGTTGGTATCTGAAAGCAGCAGGCAGCTATAGCTGCCATATTGCCATCTTCTTTATAAAACACTAACCACACTAAATGGGAGTCCAGCCAAAACACCATCACCAGAATTTTTTAAAATTATATTTATTAAAGATTTTTAACAAGAGAAAAACAATACAAATTCTAGAAAAGAAATAAAGAAAATAAGGAAAAATGATGACTAGATAAGAAAGAAAAGATGAGAAGAGGGGAGAGGGGAGAGGGGAGAAGAGGAGAGGAGAGGGGAGGGGAAGGGAGAGGAGAGGAGAGGAGAGGAGAGGAGAGAAGTTCTAATCTTCTTAATAAAGGCTATAAATTCATTTTTATTTTATCCTTTCTCTCATATTACATCATAATTTATCTCTAATTCCATCTTCACGAGCTATTCCTTCATTTGGGGGTATTTCAGAGTTTTTCCATGTTTGTATACATAATGGTCACCCAGCAGTTTTCATACACAAAAGCATTGTTGCATAACTCTTTTTAAATTGTCTATCCATAAGTCCCAGCAAGAAAAATTCTGGTTTCAGTTGAATGTTAATTTTCAAAATTCTTTGTATTTGAACCTAAACTTTTCTGGATTTTTTTATAAGTTCACTAGGATAAAATGACCCTTCATATTGTCCACATTTTCAGCATAGATTTAAGGTATATTTATATATTCTGGTTAATTTTTTTGGTGTTATGTATCAATGATACATTATTTTATAAAATCCTCTTTAAAATTATTACATAATGTAAATTTAGTCCTTTCAATCACATATTTTAATAGCTTCTCCAGAAATTCTTAACTCACCATGGGGTGATTTTAGACAGTGGGGGAAGCTAGAGTTGAACTGCAAAGCTAGAGCCCCACAATCAAAGAGGAGGGAAATGAAACCTAATGATTAGCAAATGAGGACCGTAGCCATAAACTGCCCTATAGACATACATAATTCTCCGAGAGCATGCCACCATCTATTAGGGATGACTCTCATCACAGCATTCATTCAAATTCATATGGTACTCAGGGGTCAAGTTGGTGACTGGCTAGTGCTACAGATGCTCTTTGTTTCAGTTATAGTTTAAAATGCTGTAATTCCTTCCCAAAGAAAATGATGCTTATTCTGAAAAAGGGTGTCCACACCACAGTCTGGTATAGGAATAACTGACTTGTTGAAAATTCCTGCAGGTTTGCACACCTTTCTTTCTGCTGTCACATTTTATTGCTCTTAGGCACATAATTAATTAATGGATTGGAGCTCTGCTGCTTTAAGAAACTTAGAAAAGACATATGGAAAAGATTAGGAATCCAAAGAATGGCTCTACCTCAGGGGTCTTCAAACTGGGCCCTTTTATGACTTGTGGACTTCAACTCCCAGAATTCCACAGCCAGGCAAGCTGGCTGAGGAATTCTGGGAGTTGAAGTCCACAAGTCATAAAAGGGCCAAGTTTGAAGACCCCTGCTCTACCTGAATCTTAGAGTTGGTCTGGGCTGAGGTTGCTAAAATGATCACTTAGAAATCAGCAGGCAGATAGGGTCAGGATTCTACATTCTTACTTTTTTGTTGCTGAAGCAGGGATGTTGATAATGTGGGTATTATTAAAAATATTAAAGTTATTAAAAAGTGTATGTGGTGGTTTGTACTAAATAATGGCTTCTATTCCTAAGTAAAGGGATGTAGCATCCATCCACCTAGCACAGGGGTAGGCAACCTTTGCTCTTTTATGACTTGTGGACTTCAACTCCCAGAATTCCTGAGCCAGCATGGCTCAGCTTGGAAACCTCTCCCTTTCCCCTCAGCATGGCTGGCTCAGGAATTCTGGGAGTTGAAGTCCACAAGTCATAAAAGAGCCAAGGTTGCCTACCCCTGACTTAGCAGAATCAAGGTGGTCCACAGCATTTGTATAGTTATGATATTGTTATAATTTAAGAGTTTAAGATGCAGAACCATATAAGCTCAGAATGTTTGTTCTTTGTTCAGCTGGGGGATGAAACAAAAGAAATACATTTGTACCATTATTGAATTAGCACAAGCGGCCATGAGACTATTAAGTCTAAGATCTTGCCATGAGCAGAAGCATGAACATTGCAGCCTAAGATCTCATGAGAACCAGCCCTTCCCACTTCCCAAATAGGAACACAGGAATGCAGCAATAGACTTCCTCGGCATTTTCCATATTCGTGAAATTCCTTTTTTCACCCAACAATTATAATGCTGAATGATTTTGTCAGTTTGAGTGGTGATACTGAGGGAAGTTAGCCCAGAGAAGGAAATATTAAAAAGGCAAGAAAATATATTTTTCACCAAAAGGATTTTTAAAAGCATTTTTTGAAAAACAGAAACCAAACCTGGCATCATCTCTTTGCCCTAAGCAGTAGCTAGCCTTATACAAATGCAGATGTAAGACCATCAGGAAGGTTGGAGCCAGGGAGCTCAAGACAAAAGAAACTCTTAAGAGTCATTAGACCCATCCCCAGGGAAGCAGGAGATGACTTTTGGGACATAATAGGACTAACCATTACCATCAAGTAATACCAGAGAGGCACACCTGGGCTCAGGTCAGAATATGTGACACAGGAAATAGCCTCAAAGTTCAAGCCACAGGAACAGGAAAACTTCCAAACAAAAAGCTAGAGAGGGTATAAAAAGCTACTGGCCATGTGCTCAGTCTCTTCTTCTCTCCTCTGCTCTTTCCTGAAGAACCATCTTTCTGCTTCTGCAATAAACTGTAACCATCTTCCCAAAGCAGTCGCCATGTTGCTTATTTAATAATAATAATAATGATAGTATTCCCGGCTTGGATGAACCAGGATGAAGACTTACTTCTGACAATACTTTGTTATTAGCTGTGCAATCTAATCCTGGAAGTGTTTCCTCATATGTTCCAGGAGAACATGGGCCAGACTTATTGTCAAATTTTAAGATACTTTTGTACATACTACAATCTTTATTTTCTAAAATAACTCAGATCTGTTTCTATGTCCATAAAAACAAATCAAATAGCAGCTGAAGAGCAGAAGGGGAAAGTGCTTTAAAACATAGATTTTTTTTAGTCCAACAAAATTCTGGATTAGACATTTATCTTCCTTTCTGGTAGTTTTGTCCATGCATTTATGAAACTTTGTTTGTGAATGCAACATTTTGTAAATTCAAAGCCTAAGCTGAAAATTCTTTAGCAATATTCCAAACATTCTCATTTACTATATTTTAAAGACATAACAACATTCAATGAAACGTTTTCAAATGGGTAAAGAGGATGGAAATGACATAGTGCCTTTTTAAAGATTAAAGACAAGTTTAGAAGTCAATGAGATTTTAATTAAATTAAATGGTACTTTAATGGGTACTTACTAGGAAGATTTATGGAAACATATAAATTTAGTTTCCATGAGGTGAAGTCTAAGCTTTTAAGAATTATCCTTCCTTGTTTTTTCCTCATGCAACATAATCCCCAAATATTTGTAAATTGTGACTAAATGTTGAAGTTTCCTTTTTCAAAAAGAGAAATGGAAGGTTGAGGAGGGAGTTCAGTGGTGCCAATTTGTCTGCCTGGGCTCTGATTATTGGGTGTATTTTTTAATTGTGTGTGTGTGTGTGCACGCACTCACGTAAAGGAGAGTGGATGAAGGGGGAGAGAGGTTTCTTCCTTCAGGTTTAGTGATATCTGATACCCATCCAGAGTGCAGCCAGAAGGGCAACTTTTGTCTTAGGCTGCAAAGTGGGGAGGGGGACCCTGGGGAAGGGAACAGGCAATGGATTTGATTTTCCTTTTCCGACGCCTTTCTTTTCTTTTTGCAAACTTCGCAGGATATCTTTTATTTCCTGTAGGCAGTGATCCTTTTTTTAAATATTTATAACTCGTAACTCTGATTTCCCTTTCCATTTTAAAAATGGGATAAAGAAAAAGTCCTTGAAAAGAGGAGGGGGGGACTAATGTGCACTTATTTGTTTACATATTCTCCCTCTTGACTGCCCCTGTCTCCTGTCTAGAAGTGCTATCCAATGACCCCTGGCACTGATTAAAGTTTCAAGATGACCCCAGAGGGCTTTTGTTATACAGGCTGGTCATAAAAGTTGTTTAAATGACTAGTTTATCCAAACTCTGTGCTTTTTCTATGCAGAGTTTTGAATCTGTTCAGTTCCCAGGCACAGAGGAGCCCATTAAAGAGCAGCTCCACTGAAGCACCTTTTGGAAGTTCTTCCTCTTCATTCTCTTACTCAACTCAGGCATCACCTTGATCTACTTTGTGGTTTCCTTTTGCTTAGCATGTGATGGGAATCCAGGCACTATGGTCTGTAAGCCATGGCTTATATTTAGCATTACAGTATGTGCAAACCCATCTATTATGAGCTATTTAATTAACTATGGTTAAAATCAACCATGTTTTAGTACAATCTTGGAATGCTCTCTCTCAAACCTTATCAGCACAATTTGTATCCTGTAAATCAGTGTTTGAGGGTCTACTCAGGTCTAATGTAAACACTGCTTTGGGGAGGAGCAGCCACTCATGGTGGCCATTTTGCTCTAAAAATGTGTACAACGTTATCTCCAAAGTTTGACTGTGTTCACTGACTTGTCCAATGTTCTTTGATTCTAACCAGGAGGTGAGTGAGAAAATCTTAAAGTGTTGGAGAAAGAGTGGTTCTTAGTTTCAGTCCAGAGTTTTTTGGAACAGCTCTACATGCACCAAATATTTCTTCTGAAAGTAATATTTGAATTACTTTAATTACATTCATATTCTCAATCAATCTTGTAACAAGATGTAGTGAGTGCTGAACGCTAAACTGACTTGACTGCATGAGACATGAACTCAAACATGTATTTCTTAATGTTTTGGAGAAATAGAATAAACTTTGGTTTCAAATTGCTGCCCTCTGGAAGACTTGATTGGACTCTGATGGTCCGCTCACCCTAAGATTGCCTGAGGTATTTGGAGTTCTAAAGCCTAATTTTCAACGGCTTGTGGCATTTCTAGATGACATCAAGATGTTTGGGATTTTTAAAAAAGTTGAATGGATTGTGGAAATTTATCATAGGCTTCCAAAAATCCTTTGAAAGGGGGCAAAATGAAAGAAGTCCATAGCAAGTTAAAGGTAAGTAATTAAGTAAGGCTTTAGCTCTTAATTCAGTTTTGCAGAAATAGTACACATATGAAGCAACTTTGAGCAAGTGAAATATTAGTTATGAAAAACTTTTCAGAGAGTGCTCCAGTGGTAAGCCTTAAGGGGTAATAGGTATACAGGTAGTTCTCAGCTTACAACAGTTCATTTAGTGACCATTCAAAGTTACAATGATACTGAAAAAAGTGACTTATGACCATTTTTCACACTCACAACCATTGCAGCATCCCCATGCTCACATGATCAAAATTCAGACACTCGGCAACTGACTGATATTTATAATGGTTGCAGTGTCCTGGGGGTCATATGATCACATTTTGCAACCTTCTGACAAGCAAAGTCAATAAGGAAGCCAGATTCACTTAACAACCGTGTTACTAACTTAAGAACTGCAGTAATTCACTTAACAATTTGTGGTAAAAAAAGGTCATAAAAAGGGGCAAAATTCACTTAACAAATGTTTTACTTAGCAACAGAAATTTGGAGGTCAGTTGTGGTCGTAAGTCAAGAACCACCTTTATTTAGTTTAGTTTTTGTTTTGTTTTATGATTTACAATATGCTGTTGTAAATCTGCCATTCTGTTCAAAACCTTAAAGTGGCATACATTGTAGTCACTCCTATTTTTTTTCAACAACAATGACCCAAGGAGTTTTTGTGATGAAAGTGGACTGTAACCTAGGTCTTCCCAGTTTTCTTCCAACACTTTATTAGGCTCTGGTCCTCCTTATTGGATACATTCATTCAGGGGATAGGCAGCCATCTCTCAGGGATGCTTTATTTTAGACTTTTGCACCAAGCAGGGGAAGGACTCAACAGCTTCAATAGCACACTCCAGCTTGGTGATTCTGCGATGCTATGCTCTTGGTGATAGATAGAGAGATAGATAGATAGATAGATAGATAGATAGATAGATAGATAGATAGATAGATAGATAGATAGATCTTCTTAACCACCTCCTTTCTTACTGATAATTGCTTTTACTGTCTGTTCTGCTTCCCCTCTTTGCTGTTCCTTTTCATTTCAGTCTTCCTTCTCCTAGTGGTAGACAGGCTTTTCTGGAGTGATTTGAGAAAATCAGCAACTGTATAAGAAACTGTTGTGTTCTCTGTATTCCCCCCCCCTTAATCCCCTATGCATATCCTGATCACCCATTAAGGGTGATTGCCCTTCACCATTCATCGCCCATTAAGGGTGATTGCCCTTCACCATTCATCGCCCATTAAGGGTGATTGCCTTTCTCCATCTGCATACAGTTTCATGCCCGTTGCTGGTTGGCTAACTAGCAACAGGGTC
>NW_015386370.1:1814349-1828680 GCF_001527695.2 Protobothrops mucrosquamatus | reverse complement strand
GCCCGTTGCTGGTTGGCTAACTAGCAACAGGGTCTTGCCAGCCAATGGAATTGTGTGATTACAAGCCAGGGGAATCCCATAAAAGAGGGCTCCCCTGGCCCAGAGAGCCAGTCCGGATTTACTTTATGCCTTGCCAATAAACCAAGAGCTGACTGTCACTCGACTCGTGTCTTACTGCCTGCGCGATCCAACAGAAACTACCATGAGTTGGCTGCATGCTATTATTACGAAGACAAAATAGAGCTAAAGCTAGTGTTTCTTGGATCCAGCACTCTTTAAATCTCCTTTAAGTTATTTGCCAAAAATTATCTCCTTTTCTGAGTCACCTTGGAAATTCTTCTAATCCTCTTGAACTTTCTCAAGAATCTCCCATCAGCCCCTAATGAAGGTGAGGGAAGTAGTGTAGCAATACTGAGAACACATTAAACTAGTTTTAAAAGGCATTCTGTATTAGGAGATCCTGGACATTATGTGTCATGGTTCCGACAGATGAAACTTTTCAAAAGAACTTTGAGGCATTGTTAACTTTAAATAATTTTTTATTCAAGAAGCATAATATCGGCACTACATAGTTGAAGCCAAAAACTGAATTCCCCTCCCCTTGCACAAAGGAGCAAAGCACAATTCCCTCCTCCAACTAACAGTCATAAATCACATTCCCCAATTAGTTTGAAATGCAGGCTCTCTCCACAGCTCTCCAGCCCACCAAATCGTTATCAACTCTGGGCTCAGTAACCTTGAATTCCCACAGCTTAGTTACTGTTGTTATGACTAAGGGGACTCTCATCCACATCCCACCCCCAGCATTCATCAGCTCTAAAAGCGAAAGAGAAAAATGGCTGCATTTCCATCTGTTGTCAAAGCAATAACACCCAATATTAGCAGCATTGACATCTGGCCCCCCTTGCAAGAAGGACAAATCCTGTAATGCAAACAAAAGCACAAGTTAGGGGTTGCCTCTTGGTATGTTAGGGTTTTTCTTATAGAATCTATTAATGAGTCTGTCAGCTTTTACATCACTAGATTTTACCCAGGTGGCTTCAGATATCCCTTCCATTGCACTAAGTACTGCAATGGAAGGGATATTCTTTAAAAATTCTTGAGTCAAGAATATGCTTTACTTTATAGTGAGTCTGTCCCGCCACTACAAGAGGTCCCGGTGCCTTCTTAGGGGGGCGTTCTTAAGGTGGAATCTCGAAAAGGTTTCAACAGGCTACAATGGAAAACAGGGTGAACTTTCCCTAAGAGCCTGGGAAGTTTTAATTCTACCATGACCAGGTTAATGATCTTTACAATAGGGAAGCATCCTAAGTACTTCGGTCCTAACATCTTACTAGGTAACTTAAGCCATAAATACTTAATTGACAGATAAACCTTTTCCCCAACTTGAAATGTCTTTTGAGGAGCCCTTTTTCCTATCTGCCTGTTTTTTGTATGTCTTGGAAGCTTTTTTCAAAGTGGTTTTTGTGGTTTTCCAGACCTCCTCCCACCCCCTCACCCACTGATCAAGAGTCTGGGAAGCAGATTGGACTGAATTCTTTTCCTGTGGCCACTTTAAAAGGCATGAAGCCTGTGCTGCTGTGAACAGAGTTATTGTAAGCCACCTCTGCGAAAGGGAGGAGGTCAGTCCAGTTCATCTGTTGGTAATCAACATAGCATTGGAGATATTGCTCCACCATTGAGTTAGCCAATTCAGTCGCCCCATTGGTAGATGGGTGAAAGGCCGATGACAGTCCTTGAGATGAGCCAATTAGTTTGAGAAAACTCCTCCAAAACATAGCTGTAAACTGCACCCCCCCGTCAGACATTATTCGTTTTGGTGCACCATGCAGTCTGTAGATGTGTTTTAGGAACATCTTGGTCAGTCGTTGGGCAGACAGGAGTCCTTTGCAGGCAATAATGTGATCCTGCTTTGAAAACAGATCTATCACAGTCCAAATGACCATATTTGCCCTACTTTCAGGTAGATCTACTATAAAATCCATACCAATTACTTCCCATGGTTGGGAAGGGTCTGCCACCAGTTGCAACAACCCAGGGGGTTTCCTTGGAATTCTTTTCATGGTGGCACATACAGCACAACTCCGGACATAGTTTTCCACATCCCATTTTAATCCTGGCCACCAGAATTACCAGCAGATGAGGTGTAGAGTTTTTAAATACCCAAAGTGCCCAGACTGTTTTATGTCATGGCCGTGTTGGAGAGCGTTAATGCAGAGGGTCTCTGGCAAGAATAGCTTTCCCCCCCCTTGTAAGCCAAACCATCCCTGCATGTTCGGGAGGTTTGATTGTCCTTGAACCATTGGTTGGTGAGGAGCTCTTGTTTTATTTTCTTTACCCCGGGGTCATCAGGATTAGGGGCTCTTGAAGGTGGGACTCTGTGTGGTATGAGTTGAGAAGCAGTTTGTGGATTGGAGATAATTGCCTCTCTAACCTCCTCACACTGGCTTTTGTACTGGGGCAGCCTGGATAGAGCATCAGCTAAGAAGTTTTTTCCTCCCAGTATGTACTTTAGGGTGCAGTTAAAACAGTTAAAGTACTGTACCCATTGCAGTTGTTTCGGGGACAATTTGCAGGGAGTTTTCAGTGCTTCTAGATTTTTGTGATCAGTCCAAACCTCGAAAGGCAACTTGCTCCCTTCTAGATAATGTCTCCAGTTTAATAGAGCCCAGTGGATTGCGAAAGCCTCCTTTTCCTACACAGCCCACCTCCTCTCACACTCAGTGAATTTTTTCGAGGTGTAGGCACAAGGTTGTAGGGTCCCACTCTGGTTCTTTTGCAGTAGTACAGCTCCGACGCTGACATCGGCTTGGATGCTTTAAGACCAGTTCAACAGCAAATAGTCTTTTTAAGTTCTCAAAAGCAGTCTGACAGCTCATAGTCCATGCTAGTGGTTGGCCCGGACACGGCTTTCCTCCATCTTTGCCTGTTTTTAGTAATTCCGTAAGGGGTATAGCAATTTTGGCAAAGGAGGGGATGAATTGATGGTAGAAATTGGTGAATCCTAGGAAGCTCTGGAGCTGTTTGCGAGTCTTTGGAGGCTTTCACTTTTGTCAGGTGTCATCAAGATACATCAGAACCCCTTTGTATAAATGGTCATGTAGGACCTGATTAATCAGCTGCATGAAGACAGCTGGGGCCCTCTGTAGTCCAAATGGCATGACTTTAAATTGATAGCTCCCCAAGGGACAGTTAAAAGCAGTCTTCCACTCATCTCCCTCCTTTATCCTCATCCAGTAATATGCCTTTCTCAGGTCTAACTTAGTGAAGACACTCCCCTTTGTTAGTAAATCCTTCAGGAGGGGGAGGGGATATTTATTTTCCACACTCACTAATCACATGACTACAGAAATGTCTTCGGACAACACTGGCTCCCTTGTCTGAGAAAAGGAGATGAGCACCACCACCCCTAAAATCGGATGTGACTGGATAGGGGAAACCTTTCCCTTTAATAAATAAACCAGTGCAGCTCACAGAACAGAAATGTAACATACACAGATCTAAGGACACACATACCTGCCCAGGCCACTATATTTGTACCAACTGAAGTTTCCAAGTAATATTCAAGGGCAGCTTGTTGTAGATTGCATTACAGTAATATATATGAGAGGTGAGCAAGGCGTGAATGACTGACCACAGAGCCTCCTGATTCAGAAATGAGCACACCTCACACACAATTCAAAGATGTGCACAGGCCCTTCTAACCATGACTGCCATTTGCTCTTCTAGCAGGAGTTGTGAATCCAGAAGGACCTTCAGATTATGCACCTTTCAAAGCAGAACCATCCCAAATGTGATTTACTATTTGAAATTGTTAACGTTATTTAATGTTTAATTAAAGATGATACTAAGTCTATTAAAACATCATCCTACAAGTTAGTTTAATAATTTGGTTTTCCATTAGAGGAAAAAAGACCAGGATACTCTGAGAAGAAAATGCAGTGAAGACTCATCCCTGTGACTCCAGAGTTACATAAAGGAAAGGACATCTTCTTATAAAGTGTCCCTTAGGCATGGACACATGATCTGACCCTGGAAATGACAAAACAAGGTTGATATTACTGGGTTACATCAGGTCTAAGGGAACATACTTTGTTCCTGCCAGGATGCTATCCTCATTTAAGTGCTCTTGCTTAAAAAAAAAAAAGATATTGGTTGAGTCAATCTATGTTTCACTCAGATTAGCATTCTTTGCAAAAATCCCAGCAGCAGTTAGTGATCCATAAGAAAAGTGGCTGTTTGGCTAGTGACTGCTGCAGACAGGATGCTGAATTAGATTGAGTCCCTGCAGTACCGAAAGTCCTTCCATTTGTCCTAGGAAGACATTGTTGGGGTTTTATTTATGGGTGCATAGGGGCCAATTGTAGATGCTCAATGAGTGACAGATGCTTTGCATATGCCCAGAATTATTTTTACTATTTCCTTTACATTCATTGTATGTGGACATACATAGAAGAGAAGGGGATGGGCTCTGTACCCAAGGTTATTTGGAAGAATTTTCTGGTGTTTAAGGAGATCCTGTCTTCAGGATGGATGGCTGTATCTGTGCTCTGAGTGTGGAAAGAAGTCCTGGAGAAATTTTGACCCTAATTTAATAAACGGCCTGGCAGCATCCAACACAGCCTGAATGAGAGAGAAGACAGGATAAAACAGCCTCCTCCCCATCCAGAGCTCCTTAATTAAATGCATGGCAAGAACCAGGGGAAACACATCTGGTTTCAATCTGCACAGCCTTTGATGGCATCAGATGTTCTTTTCCCAAATCGGATTGGGGGTTGGAAAACTTGGCCTGTCTGTGGCAGCTCTGAGCCCAGGCTGGCTCCTATCACTGAACCACAGGGGCCCTTCTCTTTCTCTGCCATTGGTTGACCTTTACAGCACACTCACTCCCCCTCTGTCCTGTTACTCTCCCCATCCAGAGAGCACTCAAACCCGGTAAGAGGAAGGTCCATGTTTTACCTGCTTCTTCCCTGCTTTTTTTTTTAAACAATAAAAACCTCAGTTTTGGGGAAGTCCACATTCTTTTGGGGCTCCATATTTAAGAAATTGTCTTCATTAAAAAGCATTGAGTTTGATGAGATGAGAGATCAAATGAGAACTCTATGCAATTCTAATGTTGCATTACTAGCTGTGAAGAAGACCCTTTGACTGGGACCAATGTGTTGGTGGAAAAACATACCATACAAAAGCATCCACCATAGAATCAGAATTGGTTGTAGGTAGACCTTCTGTGCAAGGCTGAGTTTCTTGCTAGGTAAAAATTGACTAGGCAAGAGAGCAACTTTAGGTAAATCAGCCATTAATTTAATATATGGACAGCCACACAAAAGCTGTATCATGCAATAATTAATGGGTTGTGGGCTGTAGCTTCCTTTTATGTGAAAACACATGTTAGGCATGCACACAAATTAATAATCTGCATTTTCTTATGTTAGCTGTTAGCTTATTCCTTGGCCAAAAATGAAGGGACTGGATTTTGTCTTACTTTAAAATACTCCTAAATACTCCTACTCCTTCAGTTCTATCAACATGTTTGTTGTATATGATTCTCACGGGCTCAAAATGGAAATCCTTTCTTCTAGAATGGCTTTTTTGAGCTTGAATGTGGGAGCTGATTCTGAGTTCAGGCAAAGCAAGAAGAATCTTAAAGTATTGGCTCCCTGAAATAGAGCAGTACAGTTCCACCACAGTCCTCCCAGTAATCAAAGTACACCCCAGCATTCCAGGCCCTTCTGGCACTTAGCTCAGAAACTCCTAAAATGTTTCTCTTTTTTAGTTTCAATAAAATAACTTCACCTTGCTAGGCCTTTCCCAATACTCCCAGCAGTCCCTGGGCAGGGGACATCCAATTAGGGGAGTTGCAACAATAGTGAAAAAGCCCTCTTTTCCCCAACAGTTTTCTTTCAAAAGGGTAGCTGCTTGCTTGCTCTTGGAGAAATTTGGGTTCCTGTCTTCACTTGTAAATTGTTCCCTATTCCCCTGACCTTTAGATTTGGACAGATGTCTTTGTGGGGTGGTAGCTGCCATTGATCTGGTTTTCCTGAGTTTTTCCTTGTTCTTGTCCAAAAGTATGGATTGTCTCCCAAATCCATCAATGAGCAAGTTGGGGAAGTGCATAAAACTGTACTCTGAGTGCCTCAGAAACTGTAGCAAATGCCACACATTTAAATGTTTAAAATGGCTTAGAGAAAGGTTTGAAGATAAAACTCCCTCTGCTCCTGACAATGGGCCTGTGACTCCTGCAGTACTAAAGCTAAGACATTTCTCAATGACAACTGCTGGAAATGACAAAAGGAAGGCTGCAATGGTGTTCCTGTTCTGTTGTGGGCATCTGGAGAGTTTTTCCTGCAATAGAACAATTTTTTGTAATGCATAATACATTTCAACATTTATATCTAGGAAAAAGAGAAAGAATGAATGCCCTGTATAGGGAAATATTTTACATTCTGTTTACTGGCATGATCAAACAAAAGTTCAGCTGTTTTTATCACCATTGATTTTAATGGATGAATCTCTTTTACTGAAAGTGATAGGAGTTAAGTATTTGATGCAGTTGACATCTCCTACTTTGTATCAACAAAAAACAATGCCCTCATAAAAGGGCAAATACCTATCCCGCTTCTGTTGGGACTCCCTGCCACTCACAGTTCAGAGTTGCAGAGCCACCATTGTTTTATACAAATTTATTGGTTTTCTGTTCTGGCTTTCCCTGGTCTCTCTTAGCACACATCAGTCAGCAGGAAGAGATCAGCCCAGTAAGGTGCTGCTGCAAAAATAGGGTGACACAGATGTCTGTGTCATTTTGCAATTTCTGGCTTCTGCTAGGACTTCTCTAGGCTGATTTGTCATCCCTCCTCTATTTTGCCATGTCACAAGTCAAATATAATAGGAAATTAAATACATGGGAAGATGACTTCAAATCATAAAGTGGTATCTTTGAAAAGTCCTTAAGTAAGTATGCAGTGCCAAAGAGACTCTAATTTGGGCAGAGAATCCAGAGACCATACACTACAGGAAGACACCAGGACAGAAACACGAGGGAGGAGACAGGCCCTGCCATAATTGCGGCACTAGGCCCTCTAGGGAGAGAGTAACATTGACTAGTCAAGGGGCAGCCAGATCGCTTCATAGAGAAAAAAGGATTGAAACTGACGATTATAGGAAACATGCAAATAATCAGGACAACCCCCTTTAAATATCCCTCTTTACACTCAGGGTGTTGCAGAGAGGAAAGGCAAGGCTGCTGGATCTCACCAGTTTCACAGCTGTGCAAACACAAAGTTGTGGAAATAGCATCTGCTTTTTTCTGCTTTTTCCTTCCCTACCTGGTGAGAAACCAGAAGCAAGGTTGGCATTAA
This sequence comes from Protobothrops mucrosquamatus, assembly GCF_001527695.2. Taxonomy (NCBI): domain Eukaryota; kingdom Metazoa; phylum Chordata; class Lepidosauria; order Squamata; family Viperidae; genus Protobothrops; species Protobothrops mucrosquamatus. Next base: position 1,821,322 of record NW_015386370.1, on the reverse strand, counting down.
AAATAGGGAGGCCAATAGGGTGGAAGGAGAGGCAACTGACATGAAAGCAACTCCGGAAACCATAGTGCTAGGGGAAAGGACAAAGGCTGCCAGAGAAAGAGTTGTAGTGGGAGCTGCCCAAAGACAAGTGACCAGAAGGGAGGAAGCCTGCTCACATGCTGCCAACATACTCCAAACTCACCTCTGTTGGTCACAACCACAATTGGTCATCTGATCTTATGTCCAGAGTATTGATTGCACTATATGTTACTAATCTTGAAACTGTGTCTTAGTTTAAAAGAGGGAAACAGTTTTTTAATTTGGCAAACAAAGTGACAACATAAAGGTAAAGACCCCCCTGAGCCTAGTGTGATTTCTGTTGATTCCATGTAGTTTTCTTGGCAATTTGTTGTTCCTTCTTTATTTCCTATAACCCTGAGATTTCCTAGTGATCACCCATCGAAGCTCCAATCAGGGCATTCTTATCTACGGTATCTTTCTCAAGGTTAGTAGAGAGCAGCAAGGTGCTGCCATTTGCTGTATAGACGGCTATTTTAAGGTCAGGGCTGGGGGAGAGATCAGGTCAAGATGTGTGGCCCAAGGGCCAGTCTGATGTTGCCCAGGGAAGTCTGAGCCATTCTAAATGGCAGTTGAGCAAAAGGCCAAAAACAAGCGCATTTCACTGAGCCATTCGCGTTGGGACGCACTAAGTCGTCCAGTAATGGACTAGATACGGTAATCCTATATTGTATTTACCCGATCGGCTAAGTCGAAACAAAATACTCGTACGCGCTGCTCTATTTTCCTCTCCTTCGTTTTAGCGGCCCGAAGCAACGCTTGGGGCAAGAAGGGAAAATATACTAAAAATCTAAGAGAAGCGAAGTTGATTAGCCACGCCCGGGATGGTTTCCTAAAGAGCCCGCCGCCCGACCGCCATGCAAATGAGATTCTCCGGCAGGACCTTCAGCTAATCTTCCTAGCCGCTAATTAGCAAAGCAAATAAGCAGCCGGGGTTGGGAGTCACCTCCGGCGTCCGCCTGGCTTCCCGGCTTTCGACTTTTTTTGGGGGGGGGGGGGGGATACTTGGCTCTTTGCGGGGAAATCGCCACGCGCGCGCGTTCCGGCTAGCGGGGGGAGGGGAGGGGATCCCTAAATGCGAGGGTGGGTTCGCCGAGGCCGGACTGGAAGGGGGAGGCGGCGGGGGCGGGGGAGGAAGGAGGTCTGTGAAACGTCAGAAACAGCACAAAGCCTTTGCCACGTAAATTAGAGGCTCCCGTTAAGTCTGGCTCTGCCCTCCCGAGGGCCCTGGAGCTTCCCCGCTTGCCGGCTTGCCAGGCTGCGCCGTTACAAGTGCCAGAGGGCCGCTCGGTCGGGAACCCCAACGGTAAGCGGCCCGGAGCTAGCGCACTTGCCCCAGCAGCCCCCTGCCCTCAGCTCGCGGGCCGGGAGCTCCGCTGCGCCGCTAAGTCGGCGGGAAGCCTCGGCAAGACGTCCGCCCTTCCCGCCTCATTGCTCGCCCGGCTAGCCAAGGAGCGCGGCCAGCTAGGGAGACGCAGGCGGGTGGCGGGGTTTACGCTTCAGTCGAGCTTTGCTGGGTCTGAGGAGGCTGGATCTGCCGGCTTTGGGCCGCTCCGCGCGGCTTCCCCACCTAGAGCAGCCTCGGTGGCCCGGAAAGCATCAGTGGCCGGCAGGCTTGGCCGGGCGCCTTTCATCCGGGGCTCCCTTCGTCCTCCTCTGCCTTGGCTGCCCTCCGCGTACTCGGCCGGGGGAGGCAAAACCATGACTTCCAGCTACGGGCGCGTCCTGGAGAGGCAGCCGGCCGTCCTAGCCACGCGCCTGGAGAGTCCCAGCAACCTCGACAGCCTGCAGGCAAAGAAGAACTTCTCGGTCAGCCACCTGTTGGATCTGGAGGAAGCCGGCGACTTGGTGGCGGCTCAGGCCGACGAGAGCGTCGGGGAGAGCGGCCGGAGTCTCCTGGAGTCGCCGGGGCTGACCAGCGGCAGTGACACTCAGCAGCAGGATGGTAAGTGTGGGAGCCGCGGCTTCCCGCCGGCCGCGCGCTTCGCCAGATTGCTCTTTTGCCCTCCCTTTCGGATGGCCGCGGAACAAACGGTCGCCTGACAGCTAAGCATCTGACCCAGGAACCCGGCTTCTTAGATACCCACGTGCACACACACCCGTGACACGGCATTTTCCGGGCGGGATAGACAAAGGAAGAAACCGAGGATAAAGCAGATACATACGTGCGGAAACGATGCTGTTCTATTTTTTAAATGATCTGCCCATTCCAGGGCTTGGGTATTGTGGTCCCTGCAACTTAGCAGGAACAAATATCTTGAAGTTAATATTAGAGCTCGTTCCTATGAACGTAGTTTCCCTTCTTTCCTTTCCTTCGCGAATCCAGACCAGTTTAATAACCAGGACTCCATTCTGACTTCGACTAACCGGAAGCGCAAATTCACGTCCCCATTTTTTCACATTTTATAGTGAGGCGTGAAAAGATAACGAGAAGCCAACTCGTATTGGGAAAAGCTTTTCTAAATCCAAGAAAAACGGGCGTGGGGGAAATACAGATCACTTTCAGTCCGAGGTATTTAAGATAGAGAGCTTCCAGCGGACCCACCGGGTCGCACCCCACAATTGAAGTTTCAGAGGTCCTCGTTTGGGGAAAAAAAAAAGTCTTGAACACAAGAGACTTACTACCAAGTAAGCATGCGCAGTAAGAGGCCGTAAAGTTTACAGGCGCGCGGCTTCTTTCCCTCGAATCTCGGCTCCGAGGATTTGGAGATTTTGAGCGAGGGCGCCGTGCTCGCTCGCTTGAAAAAGCTGGCTGAGTCGAAGTGCCCTTCCGCAAAGTCTCTGAAGAAAGACAACGAGTTTCCCAGGCCGGGAGCGGTGGCCGGGCTGGGAAGGGAAGGGGGGCAAAAAGTGAGCGGCCCCAGCAAGAGGGCCCTCAAGTGAGGGCCGCCGAAGGCTTTGCTGCCTCGGCTGGGGCGTTGTAGGCCCACAGCAGACAGATGGCCACTCTTCTCGGAAAACTGAAGTTGGGTCCGTCTTTTTGGAAACACTCCTGATCCGCGAGGAGAAGCTGTTACCCACCCACCCCCTTCCCCGGCCTGCTGCTGCAAAGCGCAGAGCAAGCCGGAGCGGGCGGCTTTTTCTAGGCACCAGCCCGAGCGGTCAAGCAGAGCTTTGGGGGGGGGGGGGCTTGTCTTGCAGGTCGTTCCTTGATCCCCTGAATTTGCTTACACTCTATTCCCCCCGGGCTTCTCACGGAAGCATTTTAGCTTCTTAGTCAATCGTCGTTGAGCTACCCTAAAACCCTAACCCGAGCTTCATTGTCGCGGCAACCGCCATTAGGAAACCTTATAAAGTGAGGAAACGGAGTTTCGCCTGCATGATTTTCCTTGGCTTCAGAGGGGTTGTATGCGCGACCCGCAGGTTTCTCCAACCTCGGGAATGGTTTTAGGCCTGAGTGGAGCGAGGCGAGCCCTAAACTGGCTGCAAAGGCTGCCCGCCGGCTCGTTCCCAGAGAGTTCCTCTAAGAAAAAAGAGCCGTCTCGCGCCTCTCTTCTTCATGCGATCGGCTCACCCCCTGACACTCCTGGAGTGTTGCCCTGGCCATTAGGCCGATCAGAGTCGGCCGTTTTAAACCAGGTTGGTCTCAGGATGTTTTAAAGAAGAATTCCCACCTAAAATAGGTGGATTTTCTTGGAAATGAATACAATGGGAATCAGAAATGAGTGGTCCATCTGCCTGAGTGCGATGGTAGAGACTCTGCCAGGAATAACTTCGACTACTCTCCAGAACTAAAGGGCAGCCTTGGAAGTGAAGTCCAGTTCTCTCACGGTACTTACTTCCAAAAGAGATGGGTTAAGTCAGAGTCATCTCAAGGGAAATGTTCTTTCAAATAACCGATTGGGGATGAGGGACTAGAGTTTTCAGGACAAATCAGTCTGGCTGCAAAGGCAAAGCTTTTCGACCCCACCTAAGCTCGTTGCACAAAATGCCCCCCTGGTTTACTTTATACGGGGAATGCTACTTTGGTGGCTTAAATCTGATCGGTCTGCACTTTCAGTACCCTTGAAATGTTATTTCAGTGTCAGAATATAGGGTTAGAATCCATTTTCGATCAAGGGAGTTTTGACTAGAATGTAAAAAGGGGCACTCCCAGCAACTTCTTAGTTTTACAGAACTTTCATTTCGGTGAAAAAGGAGAACCGCCGACTGGGGCAAAGTAGTGGAGGCGGCACATTCCCGTTATGCCTTCTTACCGGTAGTTGCTGGACAAAGCCGGCAGATTCGGGAGAAAGTCGCGCTCTCTAGAAGGACTATAGCCAAGCTTTCCCCCGGGAATTATCACAAAGGATGTTCCGGTGGGATTAGGAGACACAGCGGAATGAGGCACAGTGATTTTACGACTACGTGGAAGACCGTTGGGTGGGCTTCGAAACATAAAAAGTTACCCATTTGCACTGTCATCAAGAAATATGTGAAGTGGATCTGCTGCAGGATTTGTGCCCTGCTAAGGTTTCGGTATAGGGGAACCCTGTTCAAATATCTTGTTGATTTTTTTGCCACCTCGTGAATTTGTGCACCGGGAGACAATTAGCACCGCTCACCAACTAATCAACTAAGCCAAACCCTGCGTCCCCATATAGCAGAGTTGCCCGATCTTGAGGCAGCGTTCCTTGAAAAGAATCTGCCTCCGAGTGAAGCTTCTTTCTAGCAAGAAGCCTCTTCTTTGTCCCTTGAGAAGTGGTGGCGGTAAAGATCTAGGGAGGAAAGAGGCAGACAAGGGCAAGCTACAGACAGGGCTATGAACCAGGCTGAACCCTCGGCAGAGGGAAAAAACAAAATTATTTGTATTATTGGTGGACTGCTGTGTTCTCTGTTCTGGGGAAGGGGGCCCGGCGCCGCCTCCTCTCTGGCTGAAAGGGAACTCTTCACCCCCAGCGTTCCCCTTTGCCCAGGCTGGGTGGTTAGATGAGAGAGCTACCTGTTTTTAAGGGGAGAGGCCTCGCTCAAGAAATGGTGGGAGGACGGGCTTGGGTGTCCTTCAGGGGTGGAATCGATTTGGAGGGAGGGGAGTCTGGGTTGAATAAATGGATGTGTTTGTTGATATTTCATCACTTAAAAAAAAATAGTTCCCAAAGTTACTGTGACTAAACCAGAGAACCTGGAAGAATGAAAACGACCTGGTTTTTGAATTCTTCCTCCTCTTCTTTTCCTCTCAGCTTCCCTCACCTTTCCTATCTTGCAGAGAGAATTTTATAAGACTAGCTTGAAGTTGCAGTTCTTTCTCTATTTCCCTATCCATCCAGATTACAGGAGGATAAATTATTCAGTTCTTAATGAATCGTGCAGCCTGTAAGGGTCTTCCCTTCGTGGTGCAGCAGACTCTCCAGAGGCAAAGCAGAAGAAAAGTTACATAATTTAGTCTTACAGACTCCAAGCCAGCCGCTGAACATCTTCTTGCAGGAAATAAAGGAAGGCCTAGACTCTCTAAACTGCATGACTTTTTCACCTACTAGTAGCGAGAAATATCAGTTTGTGAATAGCAGCTAATCTGATCAACTTGACAATTAAAAACAAAACAACTCTCTGGGTAAAAGGATCCAAGCTCTTTTTTTTAGAAGAAAAGGTACCACCGAACAGAACAAGGAGTCGGTGTCTTTGAATTTACACCTACTGTAATTATGAGCACGGTATAAGGACTTTTGACCCAGTTGTCATCCGCAAATATATGTTGCCCATTTGCAGCTGACAAAGATTTTGGCATTTCTACCTGGATTTTTAAAAATGTTTATGATGATTATGTGAGTGATGGCTATCTATATGAACAGAAGGGATCTTACAGGGCCTGGTGGAAAATCCTGCCTATCTCCAAAGTATGCCTGCCCTGTCCTTCTAGATTCTGTCAATCAAAACAAGTAATTATGGTTTTCAGATCCTGAAGGAGGCTGATTTGCTTTTCCTATTGCCTGATGAAGAATTGTGTCTTGCTGCAAAGCTTTCATAGCCTCGTTTCATCATGCATTTTTTTTTGGGGGGGGGGGGACGGTTTAAAATCCATGACAATTATTCAGATTAAAAACAAAGCACAAAACTGTCAAGATCAACATGAATTTGCTTCGTGGAGTTTTTCTGGAGGAATGAGAGCATACCAGTGCGGGTCGGAGGATTGCAATAATCGTTGCCGAAAGTCCCGCGCTGCTCATCACCTTGCTTCAGAACCACTTTCCTGCCCGTTAATTAAGAAGCCCTTCAACATTCCGCTTCAGCAGATGTCTGCATAAATTAAAAGTTTGCTGGCGAACACGGGCTGTGGTCCGAATAAAAACCAGAGAACATTTGCTCTTAAGGAAATAGTCTCGGTTACCCACTGAAATCGATGCAGCTGATAGCGATTCGATCAGAAAAAAAAATCTGGAATTGGGGGCAGAGTGCCCATTTAGCTGAATGATTTGCCTCCCATTCTAAAATATCCGCTCCCGGTTTGGGATGTTTCCACTGAGCTTCTTCCCTCTTCGGTGTGAACTTGTTTTGAATGAGCTGTTTAGATCCGATTTATTTATTCACTGATTAACCGGTGAAAAAGCAATGACCTTGACTAAAATCCAGCCTTAAACTAAGCACTTCTACTGATTGCGATTTAAAAGCAGTTTCAATTTATTGGGCTTTCGACCAAGTAAAGAGGATTAAGAATGAATAACCTCCCCAACCTCTTTTGCATTTCGTACATATTATTTGTCTGTACGATTTCCCTTTTTAAAGGTGGCCCTATTTAAGAAGTGCGATACTTTGGCTGAGACTCCATCTGATCTAGGGAAAATGAGTATTTTGCATTGATTCCAATGATGTTTCTTTTCTACATAGTATTTGGAAGTACATTCCACTAAACAGCTGAGCTGAACTCTTTCCAAATGAATAGATTTATATTCACATTCATCAGCGGAATCGATTTTCTGAGGTAATTTGTGGTAGAGTTTGG
>NW_015386370.1:1803178-1814249 GCF_001527695.2 Protobothrops mucrosquamatus | reverse complement strand
AGAGAGAGAGAGAGAGAGAGAGAGAGAGAGAGAGAGAGAGAGAGAGAGAGAGAGAGATTAGTACCAGTGCACCCCCCTAAATCCAACAATTTTCTCTCTTTTTCCCTTGATTTGCAAAGGAAACGGGTCTCAAGGCCTGCAACGGTAGCCGCTTTAGAGACCGAGCTGCGTTTTTACTATTGGTCAAATGAAGCCACTGGCGTCTCATTTGGCCCAAAAGGAAGTTGCTGCGCTGTGCTTTATTTTCAAGGCGTGGCACTGAAGGGCTTGTTTCAAAACGCTGCCCATCCCCATCGAGAGGTACGCCGGATGGCCCAGATGCATTGACCGAGGCAGGGCTATCTTGGTCTCCTTGTCCCCAACATCTCAAAAGAAACTCCCCTCAGCTCGAGGTCAGGAAGGCAGGAGCCTCCCCCCAGTCACTCACTCACTCACACTCACACACACTCACACACTCACACACACACACACACACACACACACACACACCCCGCTTATCTCCCAGCGGCTGGGAGATCCAATCTTCTGTTCTTTAGGGAATATTGGTTTCTCTGTGCCTCTCTTGTCCGGGCGTAGTCGGAGTTCTTTCGCAATTACGGATCTGATGAGGTCCCAGTCTCTAATAAGAAGCCCCGCGGAACGCCCCGCGTCGTGCTTGAAGGGGAAGTGGGTTCAGTGGCTAGTGTTCTGATCGGCCGTTTAGAAAAGATCGAGTCTTGCCCCAGAATGCGCCGGAAAGATTGGCTGCGGAGGCCCTCGGCCGTCCAGCCTTGTTTTTTTCCTCCGCCGTTCCTTCTTCTGAATATCCCTCCTAAACCGAGGGAATCCGCCCAGCAAGAGGTAAAGCTGCATGGCCAGGGTGAAAAGGAAATTCCTTGAAACTTAGGGTTCCCACGACACGTCTGCCCATGATTAATTCGCGTTTGCTTTGTTCAGCCTCGCTGAATGCAGTGTCTCACGCAACGAACTATAAGCTAATTGCTCGCTATGAATTCGCCTCACAGGCCTGTATTGCCTAGCGGTTGTGGGTGAGGTTGTGCCTCGGAAGCCCAAGAGCTAACGGATTGTGAAAATCGCCTGAGAAGAGGCGTCCGGCTACCTCGGTGCAGCTGCAAGTGAGGAAAAGACCTCAACAATATAGAAGCCCCCCAGCAGTCTATTGTGTGAATTGGGCTCTTCTTTAATACCCGAAACGAGGGCAGCTATGTCCATCGTATGTTGAACCACAAGCTAGTCAGCACATGTGTTACATCACTTCAGTGACGTTTATAGCTTAATACAAGCGTATTTTAACGCGTGGGGCGAAGGTGAAAGTAGTTTCCACTGCGTGATCCTAGCCTAGAGGGACATGAAACGTATTGGAAACAAAAGGGGGAAATCGGAATTAACGTTTTTATAATCTTGATCTTTACTACTCCTTAGTTTTCTTGTTTCTTCTGCAAGCAAGAGGTGTCTTAATCCTAGGCACCACTGCTGCCTTCTTTCACAACCCACTGCCCAACCAGTTTCCTCAGATATACCGGGTGTCTTGGAGATGAAGCTGAAGTCCCTCTAATTAAGGTAATCAGCCCCAGCAATAGGTTTTGCAAGAACTGTTGGGGAAATATGACTGATTTCATTGAGATTCGGAATTCGGAGCCTCGGGGTTCCACCTTGCAGCAGCCAAGATGCTCTCTAGAGATTTGACCAGCATAGAACGAGGTCAGATCTACTGTGACTTGGTTTCCCTATTTTGCAACCTAGCAGAAGCCGTCTAAAAGACAACTAAGAAAAGACAATTAACAAGCCTTAGTTGTCTTTTCTGTCAGTTCTGGGGCTGATTAACCACGAAGCATGCAAGAGAGCTTAGCTGGCAAATAACGCATTCCTACATAAGCCACTACCACCACCATTTACAGTACTCCGCTTTATCTCGGAAGAAATCTCAGGTAAAAGTATTTCTGACTGCAGCCTGAATCTCAAATCCTGCCATTTCGGGTCGCCGGGGTTTCAGAGATGAGAGCCTTCACCTGAAGGGGACGGTGAAAGGAAACGGGCGACCAGGCTGGCTGGATCCCCTGAGCGCTACAGAGTCAAAAAGCTGCACACCCAAGTCCTAGGCTGCAGCAGAATTCCCAAGGTCCGGTGGGTGGGGGAGTTACTTCTGAATGAAGAGGTATAAGGGCGTTGTCTTCGAGCGGGAAGGAAGAGCTAAGCGTTCCTTTAAATTTTATTTCATTAACCTCCACAGAGGAATCCGTTGCTTTACAGAAGAGAGTCCGATCAAGAGTCTCATATTTAGAGGCCAGGCGAAGTCCACTGTCGGCAGGGACTCGGTTGTTTTCGCTGGAGCCTTATTTGCTTCTAATAGCCGTTGGCTGGGACAGCGCAGCAAAATCGGGCTTCAGGATGTAAGGTAGAGGAACTTTTTGCAGTCGGCTTATGTCGGGCAACTCCCCTAACTCTCAGCCAAGTTGGCAAAAGTTAGAAAAGTCCGCAGCAGAACAATTCCAAATAAGGCTGGGATGTTCGGAAGGACAATGAGGAAACGGGGACAAGATCGGTCGGTAGAGCCCGTGGTTCCGTTGCAACCCCAGGCACTGCCACCAGCAACTTTTGCAAAGCAAAGCAAAGGCAGGGCAGGTGCATAGGTCGCCGTCTTGAGGCATGCTTCATTGGATTTCAACTTTTATTAATCGAGCTGGTGAACACGATTAATTAGCAAAGTATGAAGAGACGGTTTCTTATTATACGATTGGTTTTTCGGAGTATATTGGGTGTGCTTCTCTTTCAACATATGATAAACACTCAAGGCAGGAATCACAGCACAAATTGTAGGATTGCTTCAATTCAGGCATTTTCCTCTATCTCCCTCCAAGCCGCAAACACCATCCAGATAGCTTTTCTCCAGCGTTGTGCTCCCCAGGTGTGAGATTTCAATGCACATAATACTCAAGCGGCATTTTCTTGGGGCATGTGGTATTGGATTATAGAATTTCCTGTGCTCCAGCCAAAACCGGAGATTGGAGGAGGTGGTCAAAATTTTTAGCTCCACTATCTGAAAGCCACTTATTTTTCAGATTTGATTTCATTTGGCTTTGGGTCTATTTTTTGTCCTGCAGCTTAGATGGAATTCAAGTTTTTGACTCCCTAGAGATCTTGGAGAGAACAGTTTCAAATGTTAAATATCTGAAAAATTATTTCCTATCTTTTTACTGACAATTATAAGAACATCTTCACTTGAATCCTGATAGTGAGTGTGAAACTGTAATCTTATGTCTGTAGAGTTTTATGACTGAAAGCCATTCCCAAGAAAGATTTAAAAAGCATGATTGTGTTTGCAGGTAAAAAAATTCCTTCCCTAGAAAATTAATCAGAATGTTGCCTGCATCCTATTTCCACGAAGAATTAATATTGTTGTATATAATATGTCTTGAAAGACTCTTTTATCTGTCAGGTGTAAATTACCCACATTTGCTTTCTCTGATTTCTAACCTTTTAAATACCCTGGAATGATGCCTCTATCACACAATGTGTGATAATTTTATATAGTATAAAATGTGGGAAAGAACCTTGGTGATGCTAAATATTTTGTTTTCATTGTCTTCCTAAAACCAAATTTCAATACAATCTAATTATCATTAGTTTGCCTTATAACTGTACTTTCCTGTTTGAACGTGGCTGCTGGACATTCTATGAACCTTTTACTTGCTGTCCTCTGGCTTTTATTAAGTAAAGTTTGGGAGGATCCACTCAAAGTCAAACAATTAAAATTCCATTAACTTCAATAGGAGATCATTATGAATGTGCTTGGTGGTTCAGTGTAGTTCTATAAATCTTAGAGGGATTTGACTCTGGTTTGATTGTTTTTTTTAAATATTGAATATTTAAAGAGGTAATAATTTGCATATAACAGTTACCAGTATTTTGTATTGCATTTTTTTACTATATAAGAACTAAAGTGCCATTATATTTCCCTGCAACATTAATTTTGATTCTGAGAGTATTGTTATATCCAATGAAATATGATTACAACAGTGATATGAGTGGCCCAGTGACTCGTTCCTATGGGTTCCACTCATCTCCTTTACATGGTCAAACCAGCCCTCTTCACAAAGGACAAAGCAGATTATTTGGCTCACTATTATGGATCTGGAATTGGAGTGATTGACTTATCTATTGGTTGATAGCTCCACTTCCGGAGTATAAGTGTCTAATAGTCATACCTTGCATAACTAATTTCACTGTTTCTTGAGCAGCAGAAATTCCAAAGTTTGGCCTGGCTGAACACTCTTGACCTGGTATGATGACTTATGTATATTAGTGCCTATTGTAAGTTTTGATTCTGTAATATTATTGTTGCTGTATACAGATTTACGCTATAAATCTGTTTTATAGCATAACTCTACTTCTGTCATCAAAATGAACCCATATGATAATATGTGCCTGACTGTCATTATGGATGCACCTTTAAGTTCTGTTGAAATCTGCACAGCCCAAAATCCAGATATACTGAAACATTTTGAAAGAGTGTTAACTGCCACTAAAATCAGCAAGACGTCAGAGCCTCTCATTTGTCCGAATAATATTCCTAAATATTTGGTAGGGCCTCCAATTGTGTATTTCTGTAAAGGAACTTACTATCCACTCTGGTTTTTCACTGGCCATGCCAATATTTTCATTCCCTATAATTTTCCTACTGAGTCAAGACCTCTGAAATTGGTAGATGTGTTAATATAATGCATCTCCATTCTCCCATGCCTCCTCCTATTAGCAACCAGTAATTTATAAACTCTACAACAATTTTTCCATTGAGATGTCTTTGTTTTTCTGTTGTAGTATTTACTTAGTGCTTCTTAAATATTCAAAGTGTCTTTTATATACAATCAGAGGCATTTTCCAATGTGTCAAATTAGAATATTATCCATATATTGCAGAGTGAACCAAGAGAGATTGAGATAGAAGAGTTTTTCTTATGTCTTAGGGGTAAAGGTTCGGATCAGGGATATCCCAATTCATCACATTCAGCCTATTTCAGTGTTTTGAAATGAGCCTGTCTCCTTGCGTGCAATCATAAGAAAGTATCTTAAACTCTCTATTACTCTTTCAGTTTATGAACTAAAGTACTATAATTACCATTACTGAACTCTTACATAGTATATTTTTCCCCAAATCAAAAAGCTGGCATATCAGAGACACCGAAACAATCTTTATTTAAAAATTGACTTGTCAGATAAGAAAGCAAAAGAAGGTTGTCAGGGATCTAGATGTGTGGAAATCACATATAAACACTTTGACAAAGCACAGCTAGTCAAGTTAGACAGAGGGCTTAGCCACAGGAGACATCTTTTCTGAAATTATTAAGACTCAGCTGATAAAGTTGATAAGAGGCCTAACATAAAGAAGTTGATCCTTGTTGTGGTAGACCTTAAAGTATATGAAGGAATGCATCTCTTTTGTGAACTAAATCAGAAAATACTTTCAGGATATTATCAATAAAAACTCATAATATTTGAATTCACTAACATGCTGATTGTTTGAAAGAAACTCATTCAAAACAGCAAGCATTTTGTCAGAATCCATCCTGAAGCATCGGCTGAATTTTTTAAGAATGATATTTTAAAGACTGTGAATACATCAGCAACATTCCAATGGTAATGAAAAGACTGCTTGATCTTCTCCTAAATCGTTTTTTTTTTTTTTTTTTGCAAAAGGTAGCCCTTGAAATCTAAGTGCAATTTCCAGAAATAGAATATAATACAATATTAGTATTTCATGGTTTAACAATGTTCAGAAGGAATGTTTGAAAGGAAAATTAGAATTATGGGCAGAGGACATATTTTTATTGGCCAGATTTTCTTTCAAAAAACCAAGTTAGTTTATATCTGTTTGTTAACTTGTTCATTTCCTCCCTGGGCACTCAGCACCTATTCACTGCATTTTGGTACTTTTCTTTCCGGTGGAGGTTGATATGCTGGGCATTTTGAGCTTGAAACATTTCACTTTTTACATGTCATAGCGGACAACAGGAAAGGGCAGCAGAGTAGGTCCCATTAATCAACTCCCTCATTAAAGACTTTGCCTGGTTATTTATCCCATTCAAATTTACCTTCCCTTGGCTCTTGTGGCATTGCCAGAGCTGCTGGATCAAGCTAGGAGGAAAACTTAACTCCCTGCCCTCCATTTTAATGGAGAAATTTGTTTGAAGAAATTTTATAATGCTGGATTTGAACCTGCCAATAATTAGTCATATCAGCAAACTATTTCTCTGCTTGAAAGATGGTCAATTTTTCATTCTCAACAGTAACCCCATTCATTTTTTAAAATTTTCTTGTACTTTGTATTTTTTATTGTATGTTTGTATATATAATATACAGTATTTTGATTCCTGACCATTATTATTAAAAACATCAACTGCTTTCTAGGTATTGTGTAATGATTAAAAAAAAAAGGGGGGGGGAACACAGTTTTAGTCTAAGAACAACCTAAAGGAAAAGGGAAGGAGAATGAAATTAAATGCAGGCATCAGGACATTTCAGTTATAGAAAGGCCAGGCTAAATAGATATTGGGGAGGTATGACTGGGACAGCTTTTCCCAGCTGAGATGGTGCCCTGAATTTCCTGGATTTTTCCTCAGGAGTATTCTCTTGAAAAAATTATAATCAAGGACAGTGGGTGGGGGTGGGGGTGAGAGAAAAAGTCAACTATCTCCTTGTCCCATTGAAGAAAATGCTACTTTACATCTTTCTGTAATACAGCTTATCCTGAATCACATCTAACAGATTGGGGTTTGTGGACTATGATGCTATAACTCTCATTAGCCTGTGAGCAAAATATAAATAAGATGCAGAAGCTGAACCCTGGAATTTATTCTACAATACCTTCTTTTTAACACACCAAGAGACAAAAGAGTTGAGGGATGTTCTTGGCAAATAGCAATGTAAATTCTAGCAAGTCAGTAATATCAGGAGAGCAAAAGCAATACCTCTTTCTGATTTTCTGTTTTGCTTCAGTCCCATGTCATAGACCTAGACGTGCATCTCTTCAGCAATGGAAATATTCTTGACTATATTTTATTGCCACTAGTGTGTATAATCTCAAAGAAGTCTTCTTTAGTCACAATCTTTGGTAAGATGGAAGTTTTTGTTTTATAAAAACAAAACTGTAGGCTTTCTTGCACTCTTAATTGTTGACAAATTCTCACTCATAATACAAATATATCCCTCTTATATTAGAAATATTTTCCATTCAATTATTTTTCTTTCCTCATATGTAAAACAAATAAACCAAACACCCTGGCAGTCTTTTAAGCCTTTCCCAGCCTGCTGTATGCTTATGTCCTGTGTGCTTTTTTAAAAAATAACTATTTGTGTTGCATGAAGTACAATGAATGTATGCTATATCACTATCTAATATAAAAGTGCATAATAAATAAATATCTGTTAACACAGCAAGTTTGTAAGATAAGACATTGAATTGGCATGTCCTGACAGACTGTCTTTCATGAGTATCAACATTTTTTGATTTGCATTAAATATTCATTCTAGATGGCGTAATTTAATGAAGTATGAAACCACAATGGAAGCCCAGGGAAGAGTCCATTTTAAAAGCAAAACTGTGTAACCATTACTCCATCAACAAATCAGGCCCTTTCCTTTCCCCAAATTGCAATGCGGGTTAGAGACAGATGTTTAAAGAACACTAAAGCAACATTTATTTTTCCTCAGTTACTTAAGATTTGAAAAGGGCTTACAGTTTGTAACAATCTTTCAAGAGTCCAGTGTTCTGGAGTGTCACTTGCTAAAGTATTTCGCTTCTTCAGAGGTAACTTTTTCTATGTATTTTCTGAGCAGAAGCTAAGGTGAACATGGGCAGAACTGTTTGGGCTGATATTTGTCTTTCCCACATGTAGATGTTGTAAATTCTTTAGGGCATCATTGAATCTGGCCTTCTTTGTCTTGCTTACATGAAAAACAACATGAACATCAAAACACCTTTTTTTCCTTCCTTCCTTCCTTCCTTCCTTCCTTCCTTCCTTCCTTCCTTCCTTCCTTCCTTCCTTCCTTCCTTCCTTCCTTCCTTCCTTCCTCCCTCCCCCCCCTTCCCTCCCTCCTAGGAAATCTGAGAGAAGCCCTTTCCCATTTTGTTTCTTTTAGAAAGTCTTTTTTTAATCTTCTCCCCACTGGAGGAGGTGGTGTATTCACCAAGCGGTGATAATAGTACCACCCAAGAGATGGAGAGAACCCCACCTGTTATGAATTCTGATTGCTGAACTATTTGCTAGCAGTAAGCTAAACAAGAAAATGGTCAACCAGAAATTCTAAGAATACTTATTCAGATATATTTATAAACATATAAAATTATTTTTAAATTAAAATGGTTCTCAATTTATTTTATAAATAATAAACAATTTAAAAGGCATATGAGACATGGGAAAATAGTTTGCAAATGTCTATCAGAAATAATTTGAATTCTTCCTGGAATAAAATTATGCTTCTGAAGGAGAAGCAAAATGACAGGATGGGGGAGATCCAGTTGATCTTCCATGAGAGAGAAAGTTTTTCAGCATAATGGAAGTAACAAACAGATCTTTGATATTAGAATTAGTTGATCACAAAAGAAGAGCAGATCCACATGGGAACAGATGCTTTCTGCATCTCTTTAAGTGCTAAGTTAAGGAGGATTTTCTAAGTATTGTAACTAGAATTCCAAGAACTGGAATTGCTAAGGATTACCTGTTCCAGCAAATCGCATTTTTGCTGCAGTAGCATCTAAAGTCACTCAAAAGGCAGTCGTATAGGAGCTCTATTCAAAGGCAGCACTGTAAGGGGACAGCCCTGAGGTTTTAATATTATATCTCTATAATCACACCTGACTTAGTGTAAAAGCACACCATTGTCATAATAACTCCTGGACTTTTGTTTATGAGTCCTTTTGCACAATTACATAAAACGTCAGAAGCAGAATTCCAGTTATTAAAGCCACTTATTTGGCTGACGGGACTTTTCATCACCTTTGGTCCTAAATGGCCTGAAGCTTACACGCTCAGTCCAATTGAGTTGCCCTTAACTTTCTATCCCATTCTCAGCTAAGCCTTTGGCAAATTCTTGGATGAGGGTTTGCTTTTTCCTGTCTGGGGATGGTAAGTCATGCCCTTTTGGCCTCCGGCCCCAACACCTAGACCATTTACTTGGCACTGGGCAGAAAAGCTGAGGTTATTCCAGAGAACTGCTAGAGTGAGAGGCCATATCTCAGGGAGTGGTGACAGAGCAGCTCCCTGATCTCTGCGGTTTTCCATGTTTGCACTGAGGCCTGTGATCTGATTCCCCCTTAGCAAGCAAATTGTACAAATGTTTGCCTCCAAGCACTCTCTCCAGCAAAACCTCAAGACCATTTTCCAAGCATGGGATATTTTTCTTTCCCTTTTGGACTCAGCAGAAGCTGCAATGTGGCATGAAGTAAGGCGCCTTGGAGACTCCAGGGCTGCATGATGTCATGATGGATTTACAGCAGAATATCAAGGAGAGAGTGGAAGACAATGTAGGAGTGGGAGGCTTAAGGCAAGAACTGAGATCCACAAATAGGCAAGTTTGGATTGTGTGTAACAAGAAAATGCACTGGGAGCAAAAAGTCTAATTTCTTTGTGTCTCTTAGTACACACCTTTCAATCTTCCCCAATTTACAGCTCAATCTGATAAGGCCTTTCCCTTTTAGCCCTGTTCACTCAGCATCAAGCTAACTTAAAATAACACTAGCATCAACTTGGCTGTTCCCATTGCTTCTCTTGTATTTGTTCCAAGTCACTGATGAAGGATGTTGTCCTGACTGGAAAAAGTGGCTCCTGATACAGGCAAGGAGTGTGTGTGTGTGTGTGTCTTTCCCCTGATTTGACTGGAGTTCTCTTTCAGCAGATCACCAGGCAGTACAGAAAATGTCCACCAGTTAGTTACTTCACTCCTTGAAGTAATGGCAGGATAGGATCTATTTAGGAAGGGAAAATGCTACTTTAAAACCAGTAAATCTAATGATGATTTAAAGTTGTTACACTCAAGTGCTGCATGAGCTGGAGGGCATACCCCTTCTTTGCATTTAACAATTTTCTCTGGAAACATCAGTTTTTATCTTTGATCTCACAACCATGCCTTCATCTCTTGCTCCAAGAACTGTAGCTATACTATTTTTGTTGTTGTTGTTTTTGTTATTGTTATCCGAATTGTGTAATTGCAGAGTGGGAAGTGTGTAGGAAACCGGGACCTGAGTCTCCCGGCTTGGTTTCAGACCTCGTCCGGGGGCTGATTCATGAGTTGTCATATGAAGACACCATACCAGGTTTCCTCGGGATGAGATCAGCCAAGCAATGGTGATATATGGTATATGCTCCATGGTTTCCTGTGACTGACTCTCATGGTAAAGAAAAGACAGACCCAAGGCTGCCTCGGATGAGAGTCGAGAGAGAAGAAATCCAAAAGGCAAAAGTGGAGTCTCTCCCTCCCAGGCTCTCCTTTATTAGCATACATCAAAGCAAGTTGCAGGCAGAAACTTTTGCAGGGGGGTGAGGGTTACAAACAAGGGAGTTTAGGGGGTTAGAGGCAGCCAAGGTTTTACAAAATGTATCTTATCTATTACATGGCTTGTACAACTAACAGTTCACAGTAAAAGTTGCCATTGTGGTTCACATTGGAAGGTCTTATCAGGAAGCGATAATATAGTAGCTTGCATAGACAGTTCTTTTGACTTGTCTCTTTGTTCTCTGTTCTTACGAGTTTGCAGCTGCTAATTGCAACCTAACACGTAAGCACTATTAAGCTTGCTGAAGGTTAACAAAATGGAGTAACTTATGCTATATTCCAACATCTCCTCCTTTTTTGTTTTTTAAGCTTAAACCCAAAAGTTTTTTGGTTGCATTTCATACATGCTGGTACTATGCAGACTAAAGTTTGCCAAGTCATCTTTATCTTCTGATTCATTGGTCAGTTCGATAAATGGGTTGGCTTTAAGGGTAGTAAATTTTCCTGCAGTTGATAACTCAGGATGGGACAGTCTGTCTCCTGTGTTGATGTCATCATGGTCAGCTTCCATAGTTAAAAGATGA
>NW_015386370.1:1800340-1801639 GCF_001527695.2 Protobothrops mucrosquamatus | reverse complement strand
GTATTGCAGTGTAGGACACTTTTTAGGTAACATCATGAGGATCCTTGTAAGCAACTGCTCCTCTCGTTCTCCCTCCAGCTCCTACTCCTAAAGACAGTAGGGGCTTGAGGCAAGGAAGAAGAAGAAAGCAGAGGATGGACAGGAAAGGAAAAAGTCATTAAACTAGCAAGTCAAAGATCTTTAGGCAGGTGATATGAAAAACAGCCTATATACTGAAGAGATAAGTTATCCTGAAAAAAAATTGAAATTTAGATTTTGGAATAGAAAAAGCAATATTAATTAAATCAGTTCCATTTTGATGGCAAGCTCGTGTGCGTCCTAAGGTTATCATTTCAGCAACCACCTGGATAAAAAATAAAACATTTTGGGATGGGGTGTGGGGTAAATAAAGTCATCCTATACAATATATTTTTTGTACTTTTATCACAGCTAAAACTCCTGTAGGTAATTTATTAGGAGGAAAAATCAAAAGTGTTAACTGACAATGTTTATGTGGAATTCTGTCCACAAATTAAGTATTCAAGATGTCATTAATTTGTTCCACTGTGGCAAGTGCTCCAGATGGAACTACAATAAAAAAATTTAGGTTGCTTTTCTTTGGTCAATAAGTCAAATTCCAAGTTAATCAAATACCATTCAGAAGAAAACAAATTTCTGTTAAGTAGGTTAAACATTTAGAAATCTGAAGTAAAATGAGTCATTTCTTTTGGTTGATGGATATATAGGTCTAACTAAACAATTTAAACTCAACAATTTTTCCCCCAAAAATTTGTCCAATAATTACTGTCTCCTCTTTCAAGTAAAAATTTGTAATCTGAAACTGCAAGAGTGGCGTTAAATTTCATCTCCATTTGCAAACCGGAATTCTAAGCAGAGAGAAAATTTTTTTTAAAACGAACAGCCACCCCCCTCTTCTTTCTGTCTTTCTTGCACTTAAAGCAACACAGCCAGTTGAAAAACAAAAGAGACAGGAAAAATTTTTGTTACAAACTTCTCACCACTAAAAATTAGTTTTCTCTCCTTCACATGCATAAATTCTCTCACACATTCTCCATGGGATTCTTCTCATGCAAACACTTACTATTGCTTTTCAATTTACGTTTACAACAATAAAATCTACAGTCATTATTTCTTTCACAACCTGGGAGAGAGTGGGTGGGGGATGGGGCTGGAGGGCTAACACACACACTTAGGTATCACCAAATGAACTCATTCACTTCCATTCTAAACAATTCCAATGCATAAATAATTCCACATACAAATATGTGCCACAGGCAAACCATTTATTCTTAAATAAGG
>NW_015386370.1:1785261-1799741 GCF_001527695.2 Protobothrops mucrosquamatus | reverse complement strand
AAGTTTCCATCCATACTTACGAAAAATCCTCCTTTTTGCCAAAAGGAAAGGACGCAGTGCACCAAGTCTATTCCAGACGATAAGAATGGATGGTCCAAGGACGTATCCCTCGCAAGGAATCACGTCGGGGTCACCAGTTGTAGGAAACCGGGACCTGAGTCTCCCGGCTTGGTTTCAGACCTCGTCCGGGGGCTGATTCATGAGTTGTCATATGAAGACACCATACCAGGTTTCCTCGGGATGAGATCAGCCAAGCAATGGTGATATATGGTATATGCTCCATGGTTTCCTGTGACTGACTCTCATGGTAAAGAAAAGACAGACCCAAGGCTGCCTCAGATGAGAGTCGAGAGAGAAGAAATCCAAAAGGCAAAAGTGGAGTTTCTCCCTCCCAGGCTCTCCTTTATTAGCATACATCAAAGCAAATTGCAGGCAGAAACTTTTGCAGGGGGGTGAGGGTTACAAACAAGGGAGTTTAGGGGGTTAGAGGCAGCCAAGGTTTTACAAAATGTATCTTATCTATTACATGGCTTGTACAACTAACAGTTCACAGTAAAAGTTGCCATTGTGGTTCACATTGGAAGGTCTTATCAGGAAGCGATAATATAGTAGCTTGCATAGACAGTTCTTTTGACTTGTCTCTTTGTTCTCTGTTCTTACGAGTTTGCAGCTGCTAATTGCAACCTAACACGTAAGCACTATTAAGCTTGCTGAAGGTTAACAAAATGGAGTAACTTATGCTATATTCCAACAGAAGTGGGACATGCAAAACTTCCCAGAGAAGCCCAGATGGAAGATAAGTAGAACTTCATCAGACTCCACTCTATCCTACTCTAATTCCTGCTCCAAGGTCTTATTGTTAAATGTCTGATCTGCCATCTGGGTGTATGCTAAAGAGCAGGTCGGAATGTCAGAGTAATAAACGAAGAAGGGAAAGATTGGTATTGTCAGAAATGATTGTGTCATGATATAGGACATGTAGAGGTAGTCATACTTAATACATCTTTTGATATTTCAGCAATCTAGCCTTCAAATTTGTGCCAGGTGGAAAATATTTCTTCTGCTAATCTAGATTGCCCGCAACCTTAAGACTTCCTCATGCAGAATTAAGACCATAGAGATTAGTGGCTTAGCAGAACCTGTTGCATTTAGAAGAACTCAGTGGGTGGAACTGATCAAATATGCAATACCAGAATCCTGCTGAACCATTATGGAGGTGTGGTTTCTAGTTCAGATGATGTAGCAAAAATCTTTCTAGGATGGTTGCCTGCTATAATGAGAAACTTGAAATGGGAATGATTCATCCCAGCTAAGGAGTACACTACCGCCTATTGCCAGCGTTGGGTAATATTCCAGTAGACTAGGTTATGTGGCTCAGATTTGTTTCTATTCATTTGCCTCTATTTATTTATCCAAAACTTTCCTCCAAATCACTTTCTTCTCTTGGTCTGTCACCTGCCTTGATCAAACCAGCTGTTCAATTGCCTCAGTTGTTGCATAGTCCATCACAAAGCTAGGTAGACTGAAATCTGTTATCATTTTAAAAGTGGTTTAAAAATTACTAACTTTCCAATTTTCCTGTTTTCCAACAACTATATATTTTGATTAATTGCAGTAATTAAAACAGAATGGTTTGCAGTTACATAGAATATTTCTCTGATCTGGTTACACTGTTTAGATTTCTGCTGCACTATAGAATTCATATAGACTTAGGGAAGCAACTGGGAAATTAAGCATTTCTGTTTCACTGTTTATCTATGAATATAAAAGGGAAGCAACTGGGAAATTAAGCATTTCTGTTTCACTGTTTATCTATGAATATAAAATAGAAGGCAATATTGTTTACTGGAAGATTACATTCTCAAACATTTCCATAAGACAGAAATAGTTAAAACTGTACAGAACAGCATTTCTTCAGTCGATTACAAGGACTATCAACATCAATACTGATGCTCACATTTTACCAGAATCATTGCTTACTTAACAATGGTTTATTGGATAAATTGCAGTTGGTTTGGTTCATATAATATCCTAAACTACAAAACCAAAATTTACAAATTGAAATGTCCTGATTATTTACATGCTTATTTCTGTGATTTGATGATATGTGTGCACTGTTGCATTTATTTCAGCCTGGAGTCTAAGAACTCACAAACCAACAACAGGAACTCTGTTTCATATTTCACCATACTTTGGCACAAAAGGTCACTTTTATTACTCCTAATGTTTTCTTTTTTACATAAAAGGACAGATTTGAACTCAGTCTGTTTGATAGAACATGGATTCGTGTTTTTTAAAGACTTCGGCTTGATTCTTTATATTTTACTGATGTTTTTAGGAAGTATTAATATACATTAATCTTTAAATCTTATTTAAGTACAATATTTGATTCTGAACTTTAAATTCTAGTTTTACCTAGAAATATGTGCTATTCGGATAAAATGGATTAATACATTTAAAAAAAAAGTATAGGCAGGATTTTTGTCTTCCCAATAGGAAATTGCTTAATCAGTAAGAACCTGTTAGAACAGACATGTCAAACTCGCGATATCACGTGACATCGCGCAACGTATCGGGCCAGTTTTGCCATTGCTGGCAATGGGGTGGGCGTGGCTTCAGTATGATGAAACTGGCCCGCAGGCTGCAGTTTGACACCCCTGTGTTAGAATGACATAAACCTTCCACAAGAGTTCAGTGTGACAACTTGTTTTCCATCTTTGCCTTTCTGAAACATATGCTGTTGTGCATTCGAGTCAGTCTCAGTTCCTGGTGACTGCCTGGACAACTTGCAGTTTTCTTAGCAAGATTTTGGAAATGGTTTGCCTTTTCCTGCTTCCTAAGGCTGGGAGAAAGTGATTGGCCCAAGGTCACCCAGCTAGTTTTGTGCCTAAGGAGAGATTTGAATTCATGGTCTTCTGGTTTCTAGACTGATGTTTTAATCACTATACTAAACTGTCTTTATTCTGAAACTTACCTACCAATTAAATTGAAATCTTGCAGATCTGATTCAAAATATGAGCATTGGGGCAAAAAGTGAGTAAAAAAAAAATGTGGGCTGGTGAAACTTTCTCTCTAGACTGACATGTTATGAAAAGACAACAGAACTAGAGCTCAGCACTGCAAATTGTTGCTAACTAGGCCTAATGGAGTAGAGCTGGATCTTCGCAGAAAAACAGAGGTGGCAGAACTGAGCAAAACAACCAGAATATTTGTATAAGTTGGAGTTTTTGACACATCTTTGAAATTGTACATACCAATTGTGTTCCTATGAAGCTTTCAATGCTAGCCCAGAAAAGGTAGAAAAAGCTCTTCCCAGCAAATCCCTAACCAATTATATAGACTGTTTCCCCTTACAGAAACAGGCAGCACTGATTTGCTCCTGGCTGTCCTCCTATCACAGGTAATCCTCATTCAATGACCATTTGTTCAGGAACTGTTTGAAGTTACAACAGTGCTGAACGGACTGGTGCTTATAATTGGTCCTCGAAGTTCTAGCTGTTGCAGCATCTCCGGAGTCACGTGATCATGATTTGAGTGCTTGGCAACCATCTCCCCCTTATGACGTTTGCAGTGTCTGATGGTTACATGATCTCCATTTGCCAGCTTCTCACAAGTAAAGTCAATGAGGAAGCCAGCAGGGAAGTCATTCTAGTAAGTCACTGTCACCTTCCCCCACCGGGCAGCAGCCACCCCCAGTTCTGCCTTTTGGCCTGCTTGCAAGCCATCTGGGATTCGTTTAACAACTCACAGTCCTTGATTAACAATGGCAATGGGGAGTGCTGGGATTGCTGTCACTAAGCGAAGTGGTGAAATGATGTCACGCTTTATGACCACATTACTTAGCAAGGGAAATTCTGGTCGTAACTACTGTCCTTAACTGAGGACTAGGTGTATCAATAACAGAGAGAGCCCAGGATAATTTTAAAAAATAGTGCTATGGAAGTGAAAGTAGCTAGGGGTCATAGGTGGCAGTCATTTTGGCTGGAGTCTTCAGAGGTCTGTTCTTAAAGATTTTCAAGGCTTTTTGAGCAAATAGTTTCTTCCTATCTTTTTCCATTTATTTTGTCTGGATAAGAAATAAAGATGCAAACTAAAAATTCTACAGACAGCAAGAAATCTGTTTCCAGGTTTCAGCAATTTGATCAGCAATGAAAACGACTAATGAGCATTTGAGCTAGGGATGTCAAACTGGCGGCCCCTGGGCCGGATGCGTCACGCACAGGCCACGCCCACAACAGCTCCGCAAAGGCAAAAAATGTTGCGATATATCACGATACATCACGTGACATCATTAAGTTTGACACCCATGGTTTGAGCTCTCAATGTTTAAAAAAATCTACTAGCTACTAGCTGATATGCCTCTTGGTGATTATATTTGTTTCCATTTCTTACACATGTCCTTAACGTCATCAAAAGCTCCTTATCATCCAGAAATTACAATGGGTTTGCTTTATCTGACTTCTTTGCTTGTCATAAAGAATTATAGCCTGCCACTCCAATAGGTTTTATTTGGCTTTAATTTGTCAGAAAAATCAAGGCCATTTTTCTTTTTAAAGTCAAAAATGATATAGAGATACTGTGAAACAGTGTTTCTCACTTTGACAACTTTAAGATTGGCGGACTTCAACTCCAGAATTCCCCAACCAGTCTTGCTGTACATCCATTTGCAGATGCTGAAGATTTTTTAGAGTACGCATTTGGTTTGGGCCTATACAAAGGCTTCAGAAAAGAGCTCTATCTCTGCTTCAACCATATCAAAGGCTGCACAATATAGTCAGATTCCACTCCAAGCAAAATTGGTGTGGACATTAATTACTGTGGAAACAACAAACACAACTGTGGCTATTGAACAGAATTATTTTTTATGAGCAGTGGATGCTTATCAAGGGGTGAAATTTGTCAGTCTTCAGGGAAATAAATGCTCAAATTGTGAAGACAGAATTCCTTAGATGTGAATTTTTGTGTGGGATAGAGTTTGTCTGTCTGTCTATCTATCCATCTGATGTACTGTATATGGCCACCTATTTTGTAAAACACAGCTCTGCCTAACTCATTGTTTACACCAAATTAATCTGTACAATCACTGGGTTCCCACCTTCCCATTTCCAGTGCCTTGTAAGTCTAGCAATCTTTTTTGTGTCAATCAAGGGGAACAGGTATAAAGCCAATATTGCATAAAATATTTTGATGTCAAGATGGTTCCTAAAATCTTTGACTACAAACTGACCATTATTTGATTGCATTCCTCTCTCTTGTTTGCTCCAAAAGTTTGATGCCAACGTTTAATGACTTATTGAAGCTTCCTCTCTCTCTCTCCCTCCAGCATAGTATTCACCTTTCTCCAATGCTCAGAAGATGGAGTTGCACATAGGACTATCCGAGTATCTTATTTCATTTGGGGGTCACTTATTAAGGCAGACAAAACCATAACATTAATCCAAAGCAACCTAAGTGATTTGGGTTGGTCTAGATCAGTGTTTCTCAACCTTGACAATTTTAAGGCATGTGGACTTCAACTCCCAAAATTCCACAGCCAGCAATGCTGGCTGTGGAATTCTGGGAATTGAAGTCCACATGCCTTAAAATTGTCAAGGTTGAGAAACACTGGTCTAGATCTTGTGTACATTTTCATACTTGTAGTACTTTAAAAGTTCAAATAAAAAGACAGTCGACTGGATTATCAGCAACCAACCATTATCATCTGGTCATGTCTCCATATCTTCAAAGGCCTTCTGAATTTGAATAAGTGGCTTTATATTACTACCTGAAAAGCAGGAGTGCCCAGGCCATGCTTCTCTTTGCTTCCAACTGGTGGAGTTCCATTTTTTTACTCGTCCTACTTCTGAAGGAAAGGCAGACACCAACTGCTTTTCTTTCCTTGAGTGGGCGTTTGAGTACAGGTGATGTTCATACATGTTTTATGCAATCTTTGCATACACTTCATTGACTCATTTTATTTTCTTTGTCCCCATCTGGCACATCCACTGGTAAAAATGAAAAGAAAATACCATATTTTTTTCATTCTTTCCATCATTTGGATTTAAAGGGGTGTTGGGGTTTGAAATGTTCTGTACAAGTAGTCCTCAACTTATGAGCAAAATTGAACTTAACATTGCCAAATGAGATAGTTCTTAACTGAATTTTGCCCCATTTTGTGACCTCTGTTGCCACAGTTGTTAAGTCAATCACTGCAGTTAAGTTAATAACACAGTTATTAAATGAATCTGGCTTGCCGACTGAATTACTTATCAGAAGTTTGCAAAAGGGGATCACGTGATCCCCAGGACACTGAAACTGTACACAAATACAAGTCAGGACACAAATACAAGTCAGTTGCTAAGCATCTGAATGTTGATCACATGACCCTGGGGATGCCGCAATGGTTGTAAGTGTGAAAAACAGTCATAAGTCACTTTTTTCAGTGCCATTGTAACTTTGAAATGATACTCAATGAACAGTTGTAAGTTGAGGACTACCTGTATGTGTGTTTGAGAATGGAACTCTGACCTGAGCCATGATTAGTGACCCAGGTTTAATAACTAGAACAGAAAGGAGGCTTGTTTACAGGAAAGACACTGTAGAAATAGTCAAGAGGAGACTCAAGGAGTGTGTGGCTTGGGTGTATGTATGCCTAGCAAAGAAAGGCAGAAAGAAGTGATTTCAGATTAGCAATTTCTTGAATAAAGGCAGACAACATGATACACAAAGTTGGGATACATAGAATAAACTTTTACCTCTCTGTCATATTGAGATAGTACTGTTGGATTCGGATCTCCAAAAAGGGGAAATATTCCTATCTAATCATGTTATCTTTATAGTAAGATAACACAGTTTTTGCATACTCACAATGAAGTAAATTCCACCACCTTCAATGAGATTTTCTTATTACCTTTTTCTATACTGCTCCCTAGCAGTGCAAATTCTATGACTGCTTACTGAAATAAATCTCACTTTGTTCAGTCATATTTAAAGCCACAATTGGTGAATCAGGTCTGTGATTGTCATCTGACAGCATGTGTCAGCATGTGTCAGAAGAGTTTATGTATAATAGAACAAATTGATCAGTAATGTTTCAAGATAAATAAATAAATCATGCTGATGCAAACTTGTAGCATTCAACAACTTATCAAGCCAGAAAACAGTGAAGGACTTTCAGACTGAATTTTGCTCCTTCAATATTTATATGAGATTGTTTCTGTGGTGTTAGAGAACTGCCATTTTCCAAATTTTCTAAAGTCTGTTTCAAGACTTCACTGGAATCACTAGAGCTCTGCTTCTTTCCAGATGTGTTGGATTGCACTCTTGTCATCCCTCAGCCAATGATCAGTCTGACTGAAGGATGACAGTGTAGTCCATCTTATTTAGAAGACATCTGTCTAAAGAACACTGGTTTATTAGTTTCTATTTAAGATTAACATATCTGGATTGCAGAAATGTGAATGACCATTTGCTGTCTCTTTGCTGTCATCTAGGGTCATCAAGATTTTTGTAGCCTAGATATGGCAGCCCTAGTTTCTATCTTAACTGATCTTCCTGAAACAGGTAATAGTGTTTTTGGACAAGGCGTCCTAGTGGCTAGAAGTAAAGCTCATATCATCTGTGAATTCATCCAGCATCTTCCAGTAAAGAGCAAGTTTGGTCTAGTGGTAAAGGTCCCAGAAAAAGAATCCAGGAGACAATGAGTTCTAGTCCTGCCTTAGGCATGAAAACTGGCTGGGCGACTTTGGGCCAATTTTTCTCTCTCAACCCAACTCACCTCACAGGGTTATTGTTATGCAGAAAATAGGAGGAGGAAGGAGTATTAGAAATTTTCACCAAATTGAGTTATTGATAAAATTAATAATGATGGGTTAAAATGAATAATTTCTTAATCTCAGTTGCTATAATTGGATAAAATATTGACACTTAGAAGGGCTGAGAATATAGATGTGAAGTTTTTTGAACATCTAAGTACTTTAAAAATGGTTAGTTGTTAGTGGCTTAATATTTATTGCACAAGCTACACAGCTGTCATGTGAGAATGACAAATGACCGCATGTGAAACTAATGCACTAATTCAAATAATTCACAGCATTGAGTATCTTCAGAATTCATCTGGTTTGAGAAACCCAATGGGAACTGTTTGTAGAAGCCATAGCCAATTAATATTCCTCCAGAGAAGAGATGAACCATGAGATGTTCCATTTTCTACCCTAAATCACCAGCTTGCTGCCAAATATATTATGCACTGAGTGTGTGGAGGTGCTCAGTATCATTTCTGATTCTGAAGCTAAAGGCAAATTTGCTGCCAATAATACACGAAGCTTTCGAAAGGCGGCAAATCTCATTTAACCAATGCCAGTTGCAAGGCCATGGTGCTCAAGAATAATCCCTCAGGCCAAATAAAATACAGAATACGTCTGTGGTGTGATTGTTAGTATATCATTACTTCCCAGCTGAGTGACAGAACACATTCAGTGAGGAAGATAGATATCTTCAAGCTGCCAGCCAAGTTTGGTGAAAAGGGGCTTTTCTTGGACATTTTCTTCTCTGTGGAAAAATCTTTCCTGTTTTCATTCCCCCAGCAAACATTTAATGAGCTGTGTTTTACAGACCTATTAAAGGGGCTGTCCTCTTCAGATATGTGGAGCATTTATTTTTCTACACTATGTTGGAAACTGATAGCTTCTTCTCAGCAGTTAAGCAAAATATAGAACTATAAAATGTAAGACTTGGCAGGGGCCTTGGTGATCATCTAGTCCAACCCACTGCCCAGTGTAGGATTCCACAATTACTGGTACAGCAATCCCTAGCATATGGACACCCAGCCTCATTTTCAACATTTCCAGCAGAGACTGTCTCTTCCATCTCTGAAGCCGTTTGTTCCAGTGTTGAACATTTTTCAATATTAAGAATTTTTTTCTAATAACTAATCAAAATTGGCTTCCTTGCATTTTATTTCTTTCCTCCTGATATAACAGAAGCCTATCTCACCTTCTACAACAGCCCTTCACATACTTAAAGATAATTTTCATATCTCTCTACAATTCTCTCTTCTCCAGTGCCTCATTATTCCTTATCATGCTGATTGATCTTCTCCTAAAATACAACTGGATGTAATATTTTTAATTTGCTTTTATTGCTGTTGCTTTGGTTTGCAACTTAATCATATTGTTGACTCATGCTCAGCTTATGATCCACCAAAATTCTTCTCACATGTACAGCTACCTGATATGATTTCTCCTATCTCTATCTTATACACAACCCTTTGATTTTTTTTAACCCAGTGAAGGATTTTGCATTTGTTCCTTCAAAATGTACCTTGTTAGTTTCAGCCCATTGTTTCTGCTTGTCCTGAGTCTCTTGAATCTTGACACTATTCTCTAGGTATGTGCTATAATTTCTCTCACAGATTTAATCATCCTATTTTCTAACTGTGTGGCACATGATCCCTCCTTCCAGCTTGACCCTGAGCCACTGATATATATATCCATTGAGTTTAATTATTTCTAAGGTAACATATTACACTCCACCTTTTGTAATCTTCACATTTAGAATTCCATAAAAGGTTCATATAACTCTTTGCTGAAATAAAAATATACTATGACCACTGAATTCCCATGATCCACAAAATTAACAATTTTGTTTTAAAAAGAGAGGAAGATCAGATTGGTTTAGCATGATTTGTTCTTAATAGTCCCATGCCAACTCATGCCAAGCAATGCACTCTTTTTTAAATCCTTCAACTACTAAACAATCTGTTGCATAGTATATTCACTATTGATATCAAATTGATCAGTGTATTAGCAGAGTATTCTCTCCCCCATCTTTGAAGGATAGGAACATTTGAAAACAGCTCTGCTTTAAGGAGAAAACAAAAAATAAGAGATGAGGAATTGATTTCATTACAATTCACCATCTTCTCTAAATGGGGGAGGGGGAGAATCCCTCCTCCTCCTCCTCCTCCTGGCCACAATGTTTTTAACTTCCCCAGCAAACCTCTCCATGTTTTTAGCCAATGTGACTTTCTTTATGCAGATTGTGGCTACCAGCTGATATGCCTCTTGGTGATTATATTTGTTTCCATTTCTTACACATGTCCTTAGCGTCATCAAAAGCTCCTTATCATCCAGAATAGTTTCCTAAGCTGTTCCATTTTTTTCTCCATTGGAGGGGCATATGATTGTATTTCTGGTATATTTATTTTGAAAAGTTTTCCAAACCTTCTGAGGATTGGATCAGGATCCTCTGACTTGAGGATTTCTATTAATGGGATGCTACCCTGCACTTTTCTAATTTTATTGAAAATGTATGATGTATGGTATGATTATTGTTTTGTACTGCCTTACGTTTAGATTGTCAATTACTGTAAACCACTCAAAGACTTTACCAAGTGAGATCTTGACATAATGAAATGTCAATATACAAATAACAAACTTATTGTATTTTTGTGTCCATTTTTGGGTACCTCCCATGCTGCATATCAGGGCGTCGGCCGCCCCTGGGGAATGTACTCTTGCCTGTATTAATTCTACTTCAGGCCTTGCCATTGGATTCTTGGTAGTCCTGGTCTCAGGTTGCTGCTGCATAATACTTTGTCATAAAGTTCTCCTCATTCAAGAACTTATTTTGGAAGAGAGGGCCAATCTGGCTTGAGTCATTGAAACTTGGTGGAAAGCATAATGTATTTTTCAGACATGTACTGTATGCCCCCCCCTTTAAGTGTGGCATGAGCTCTGATCTCAGTAGAAGAGAATATTGTTATTCAGGAGATTTTTGTGGCTGTCAGAGTTGCTACCCTACAGATGACCAGATGTGAAACCCTATTTGTGAAATTGAGCTCTAGGGAACAAATTAGATTGTTGACTCTATACTGATCTCTTGGCTGCAGGGCATTATCTCTATCTAAGTTGATTCATAAATCCATTTGGAATTATAGTCCTGGGGAGTTCATGGCCATCATAGCCACTATGGACCTATCCCAAGTCATTGAGAATATGATACATAGTGGGGTCACATTGTATTTGGTTTTTGCTCAGGCAGGGGTGACATGATTTAAAGTTGGGGATATTTCTGTTTCTGCCTTGTCATAGATCATTCACTCCTTGAAGGCTTTGGAGTTCTCCCTAGGCATTCTCTACTGCTGGGAAGCAGGACCTATTTATCTGGTCTTTCCTAGGCAACTGGGTTGGGTTTCAGAGACACCTGGTAGAATTCCTGAGGATTTAGTGCAGAATTTCATTGAGGCCTTAGTTGCCATGAGGGGGTGATAAAATCCTTAGACTAGATTGTCCCTGCATGGTCTCTTTCTGTTCATGGGTTCTGGAGGGCCATGCAATTTACAGAAGTATTCTTTGAGAAGAAATGACAGAAGAACCATTTAGTGCAACCCTTTTTGTTTTCCAAGGCGCCTGAAGCTATTTTCCAAGGCACCTGAAGGCAGGACAAGAAACAACATGTGGAAACTAATCAAGGAGAGAAGCAACCTAGAACTAAGGAGAAACTTCCTGACAGTTAGAACAATTAACCAGTGGAACAACCTGCCTCTAGAAGCGGTGAATGCTCCAACACTGGAGGTTTTTAAGAAGAGACTGGACAGCCATTTGTCCAAAATGGTATAGGGTTTCCTGCCTGAGCAGAGGGTTGGACTAGATGACCTCCAAGGTACCTTCCAACTACTACTACTACTACTACTACTACTACTACTACTACTACTATTATTATTATTATGGTTGTTGTTGTTAAGGATTACACCATGGTAATAAGAGCAGCCAAGGTGGAATAACTCTTACTGTGTCTGCGGATTGCTGTCTGGTAGTGCTATTGCTGGGGAGGACTGGTTGGAAGATCACCTGCAAAGCCCTGTGAATATTTTTCATGGTATCTGTTAAATAATACTTGGAGCCTGTTTGTGCAGATCCTATGGATTGGGCACAATTTGATCTTGTTGGCCCTGAAAAAGTAGAGAAGGTCCTTGAAGCTGTGGGTGTATCCATGCTCTCCTGGTTGATTACCTTCTAAGAAGTGGGAGGTGATTGAGTCCAAGCAGTGGAAATGGAATAGTCTCACTTGTGTTTAAAGAAGCAGTACAGGTAGTCCTTGACTTATGATTAAAATTGAGCCCAAAATTTCTGTTGTTAAGTGGGACATTTGTTAAGTGAATTTTGCACAATTATACGACCTTTCTTGCCTCAGTTGTTAAGTGAATCACTGCAGTTGATAAGTTAGGAACCCAATTGTTAAGTGAATCTGGTTTCCCCATTGAAGGTCGCAAAAGGTGACCTTGAGACACAGCTGTGGTCATAAATATGAACCAGTTGCCAAGCATCTGAATTTTGATCACATGACTATGGGGATGCTGGAAAGGTCATCACTGTGAAAAACAGGAATTTAAAGATTAGTGTAATGTTTAGCTTAACCTGTTGACTGCCTTTTCTTCTTTCTTCACAGCTAGAGTGAATCTTATATGTTAAATGTTAAATTTAACAGATCGCCTTTTCCTCTTTTTTTGTACACTATTTTTTCTTTTTTGTTGTTGCTAGGGTTGAATATATGCTTTTGTTTTATTTCATTTTGTTTGTTTTTCTGTTTTGTATTTTATAGTTTTATGATAAAACAATAAATAATAATACACCATCTCCTCTGTTTTTTCCTTATTATCTCTGATTTGAAGATTCTCTGTGGTTAGTAACTACTAATATTCCTATTTTCATTCATATTTCTTTTAACATAATCAGCTAGTAGAAATCATCATACTTTGTGGAAAATAATATATGTTGTCAGAAGAAATACTTTTCTTGTTTACTGTTTATCTACTTCCAGAATTTCAGTGATTGAAATTTTAGATTGCTTCGTCTGTTTTTGTTTGTTTATTTTCCAAGATAAAAGCTCCAGAAGTTTGAGATGTTTTGCAAAAAAGGGGTTCCAGACACATTTTCACCTTATTTATCACAACTATTTTTGTTCTACATGTTTAATATATGTCATTTGCCCTATAATGATAAAATGTATTGCAGTTTATAAGCTGGCTTTTTTGCAACTGATTCAACAATATGATTTTACATGCAATGTTTATTACCGTCTTGAAGCTGGAATAGACCATCCTGCTGAGCTCTTGATAAGGTCAATATGTGAACCAGGCATTTCCTGAGTCCCAATTAAATCTCTAAGAGTCTCTTCAACACTGGCTAGCTCTTAATAGGCACCACAAAAATAAACTTTATTTATTTGTTTGTTTGTTTATTCAATTATTAAAATCTTATACGGACCCCTCTTGTCACATAAGAATAAAGGCAGCTTACAATCCTAAAGTACATATCTGATTTTTTTTGTGTTTTATTTAACATCATTGATATTCAGTTTTATTTTTTTGATTCATTCTATATTTTGATTTTAATTATTTCAGTAAAGTAATTTACAAAAGAAACATTCCTCAGAATAGAAAGAGTATGTTCATCAATCTGTACTTGGTATTATATTTACTGCATTTATATATGGAAAGTAGAAGAATAAACACTAATGATATAACATAAAGATTATTGTTACATTTTCATTGCCAGTATCTCAATTATTGTTTATTACAGTGTTTTAATTTTAATTAAATGGTTTCATGAATTGGAACTGAACTATTTTGATTTAGGCATGTGAAAGCTAACCCTGTTTTGGTCAAACCTGATACCGTGTGTTTTTTTTTTAAAAAAACCCTTCCTTTGCAAATGAACCTAAGCTGAAAGCAAACAAAACAAATCAGTTTGATTTTTTATTCACAGTCTTCAGTGAAACAGTTTTTTTTGCTCAAAATATGGCCAAACAGAAGAGTGAAAAATGGCAGATGGGATGATGGGGTAGGGGAGAAGGAAGACTTCTGATCTGGAAAAGAAAGGATCACCAACCTCTATCATTCTTCTCCTGTGCTTTTTGTGATTCCCTAAAACAGCATTTCACCAACCAAGCAGAAAGGCATCCACAAGTTGGGATTGCAAATAGGGGAGCCTTATCTCACTGTGGAATTCTGCAATGAGTGATTCTGCTCTAGGCTAGTTTGTCTTCTTCCTCATTCCTTAAAGAGAAATGAAGAATCAGAGGGAAAAGTAACTTCCAATTAGAACACCTCAGATAATAATATTGATTATAACAATAACAACAACAATAATGGTAGTACCAATACAGGTAGTCCTTGACTTATGCTTATAATTGAGCCCAAAATTTCTGTTGTTGCATTTGTTTAGTGAATTTTGCCTCATCTTATGACCTTTCTTGCCTCAGTTGGTAAATGAATCACTGCAATTAATAAGTTAGTAACCTCAAAACATAGAAGAGCCGATTTTACTGGATACATGGGAGACAATTTGGATTAGGAATGTAAAATTCACTCAAGCACAGAATCTAAGAGAAAACTTTTACAAAATGTTTTATAGGTGGCATTTGGATCCTCAAAAGTTGTCTCGTATGTATCCTAACTTGCAACCTAAATGTTGGAGATGTGGAAATTTGGATGCAAC